>NC_037672.1:117451828-117548051 GCF_003255815.1 Theropithecus gelada
AAAAAAAAAAAAAAAAAAAATGAGTCATGAACTAATTGAGCAAAGAAAGGCTAAGAGATAGAGGAATACATGTTTAGTACTCATCATATTGAGGACTGAAAGGTTATGTACAGAATCATCTTAGTATGCTGGCTCATGCCTTGCCCTCTACCAGAAACCAGAAGAAAGAATATGGTTTATTGTGTTTTAAATATTCAAGCAAAACCCAGGATCGTAAACATGTAAAACTGTTAAGTTTCTTTTAAAACATAGCCATAATCAATACTTATTGTTAAAGAAAATTCATCTGAAAAGGAAGGATTATTTATACGGGTAGTTATATTATAAAATAATAAAATCTGAGATACATTATTATGTACTCTCCATGCGATTTTGCAATAGTGCTGTGTCCTTCATCTACATTAATAATTATTATCCTTTAGAGAAGAAGAGGCAAAGCCCTAAGGAGTGGAGCATATTTGGAGAATGAGCAGACAATTTAACCAGAATCTCTAAACAGTGGAAAGAAATCCAACACACAACTGAAACTAGGCTTTATCAAAGGGATTGCATGAAAGAGATCAGTAAAGCAGAAAAGAGTTGAGGAATGTTTAATCCCAAAGGAATAACATTTATCAAAGCAATTTGCAAGAATAATTCTGTCACTTCTGCTTTTATAAACAAAAGATAACAAATGAGTTTGCAAAGTTTACTACTGAATTTGAAGCAGTTTTTCAGGAGCAAGGAAGTGATGTCGTTACTGCTATAGTCTTTTTGGTAGGCAAAAGGGCAAACCTGGCATTGATTTAAAACGTATTCCCAATAGACATTGATTTTGAAAGACATGTAGTTTTACAAAAAAGGAAAAGAAAGAAAGAAAGAGAAATGTATGTCAATTATTTTAATAAAGAACAAAGAAAACCTGACTTTTATTTTCTTTTTCTACACTTGGATATCAGAATTTTGAGTAAAAATACAATTTATTAGCTGAAAGTTTGATTAAATGTTATTTTTCACATTGAAAACTCAATGAAGCCAGAAAAACGGAGGCTAAGATTGGAATGTTTGATTGTTGTTGTTTTTCTAGCCTCTAACGTATATTTATGAATGCTTGACTCATATGTCAACAAGGCTAAATAATCTACCAGTTAGGTGGGGGACATGAGAGGGATTAAAGAGTTCCCCAGTCTTTTTCACAAAAAAATGACCAGTTTTCTGGGTTTCATGGGGGTAATTGTGAGGTGTAAAGAAACAACTGCTACATAAGAAGAGGAATATAAAGGTCTTTGTTATTCAGAATACAGATAGTAGTGAAATAGTGGCTTAAACAAGGTGCAAATATATTTATCTCCCCAAAATATATTTCTGTCTCCTCCAAACATCTGGATCTATAGTCCAGGGAAGATGTGATAGCTACATAATCATCTAGGATCTTCTCACATGTTGTTCTGCTTGCCTTCCTCAACAACCTATTTTTTTGTTTTGTTTTGTTTTGTTTTGTTTGAGATGGAGTCTTGGTCTGTCACCAGGCTGGAGTGTAGTGGCGCAATCTCGGCCCACTGCAACCTCCACCTCCCGGATTCAAGCAATTCTCCTGCTTCAGCCTCCCTAGTGGCTGGGATTACAGGTACCCGCCACCGCGCCCGGCTAAGTTTTGTATTCTTAGTAGAGATGGGTTTTCATCATGTTGGCCAGAATGGTCTCGATCTCCTGACCTTGTGATTTGCCCGCATCAACCTCCCAAAGTGCTGGGATTACAGGCATGAGCCACCGTGCCTGGCCAACAACTTATTTTTATTTCATATACTTTATGGCTACTATCACCCCTGCCATCATGTCACCATTTCATGTCTACTTAGAACCCGTTAGCAAAGTGTAGATTTGCACTTAACTGTAGGGAAATTTTAAAAAATACAGACATTGTTCGAGGTGGGCATGAATTGCTAAAATTAAGGAGTTCTATTATCATAGGAAGAAGAGAAAATATGTACTGCGAAAAATTTTCCAGTATTTGCCCCTAGATCATCCTACTAATCTTTGTAAACAACAGCAATAAAATTTCCATCAGCTCTGCAAATTTTCTATTATTTAAAATTAATTAAGATTAAAAGAAAGCTTAATTGATTTTAGCTCACTAGATGTTTGTATAAACCTTTTATAGTCTATTTTTTAAAACGGTAACTTTTTCCAAAACTGATAAATATTGACTTAGTCATTTTATCTCTCCATTGAAGAAATTAAGGAGTGAGCTAAATAATAACTAAGGCTGCTTTACGTACATAACCTAAAGATCTGTGATTCCATTAACAATTTATAATTTATAATGTTATTTATCATGTTCTTATATTTTAATAATGTAATATGTATTTTTGATACCAGATATTTGATCAATTTTCCACAGTTAATAATAGTATTGCATATTGTACATACAAAAAAATTGAAAAAGTCCATTGAGATGAATTGTTTTTTAAACAAATTACTTATCAACAATACCTTTGAGTATCTACAATTGCTCATGTGATGGAAGGAAAGGGAAAAAATGTCTTAGAAAAGTTTTTCATAGCCTTTACCTATTTGAAAATGTACTGTCTGATGGAGGGATGAAGTGCAAATGCCTAAAAATACATACTGCCAGGATCGGAGAGCACTTTTCAGTTTTCATCTACCATGTCTCCTTGTAACCTGATCCACATAACTGAGGCAACAAACAGAACAGATGGCTTTTATAATGACTATAGAATAAAGTGTTTGGTAAACCTATCGTCTTTCATGTGCCTAGTATTATAAAAATAGCTCTAAGTTATTTTGGAATTGAACTTCTTTTTAGTAGGATTATAGGGAGAAAAGAATTAGATGTCACTAAATACGTTCAGGTAACCAGAGAAAAGTTGATGGCTCTTTGGCTGCTGAAGTCATATAGTAGAAATCTCGGTAGCTTCAGGGTGACATGACGTGGTTTTTTATGCTTCAACACTAACTATGTCTTAAGCCTTAAACAAGTTTCTTAATCTTGCTTAAACCTCCTAGGGAAAACTGAGATACAATCATGACATCAAGATTTCCATGAGGATTAATGTGGTAACAAGGGATACCCTTAACATAGTGATCCTAAACCACAGGTACCAGCTGCTTCTTTCCTTCCCTTCTTTTGTTTGTATTTTTTTTCATAGTAAGTTACTAAAAAATAAACTACTGGTGAGCTATCATATGCCCACCATCAAATTTCCCTACTATCAAAGCTGATGGATTTTTTTTACAGCTTATGGAATGAAGGAAGAATTATTAAATGAATGAAGAATTAAGCTGTATTAACATACTATGATGAGCTTTATGTTTGAAAGCATGTCGCTAATGCAGAATTTTAAAGCAAAAATAAAGGAGTTAAAGGGCAAAAAATAAAGTGTGAGGTGGCGTTAGCAATATTCCAGAAGGACATCTGGAGTGATTGCTTTGCTTCCTCTGGTCTGGGTGATTTACCAACATTGTTTAGCATTTCTGTTTGCTTTCAGAAATCAAAGTTCTTCACCAGCTCTAATCCTCACAACACTTAGGACAAATGAGAGATATCATCTTTTTAATAGCTTAGCAATTCATTTGGTGCACACAAAAGCCTAATGGAAAAGTGACTCTGATAAAACATTTTAGCAGAAAAATATCAATTATTTTACACAAATTATTTAGAAGATATTTTTATTTGAATGTCCTAGTGCAGAAGCAACATTTTAAAACATCTTAACTATCTTGTAAGTAGGATTACACTGCCTCTGTTTCTTACCTGTTGTCATAAAGGTATCAAGACTTGAAGAGCTAATTTCATTATACATGGTTTTATGTTAAACTTGAGATTTTTGCTCCAAGTATATTGAGATAACTTATAATATGAAGACCTATAACAATGAAAAAGTGAAAAAGCCCATACAGGCAGCATAATGATTTGTTTCAGCTTCCCATAAAGTAATTTCTGAGAATTTAAAAAAGCCAATCATAAAATTAAATATTTTTACATTGTTTAAATAAATAAATATCACAAGGCTCGTCAATGCATTTTATTGTTCTGTTGAGTAACTATTTATTTATTTTTTTTTTTTTGCTTGTTAGGTAAAATCTGAAAGTCATAGATAAGAGAAGAAAAGTTATTCTAGGAGTTAAAGATGGTAATTCTGCACACAGCCTAGGCAGTTCTCTTACCGCCTGCCACAGGATCCTGGAAAAGGAAGGTTATGAGAGGTAAAGAGAAGCATAGCTAAGAAAGATGAGAAGAACAGGTTATATAGGAAGATAACGGTTTTTCTCAAAAAAGAATAAGCAACAATTAAGCTTCTATCCTCTAGCAATTCATAACTTAGTAAGAAGAAAGTAGGCAATCATGTAAATAACAAATTACCAAAAAATTATTGCATGAAAAGAATACACAATATCATTATACTTCAAGGGAGATGCAAATTAAAACCACAGTAAGGTATCACCTCATGCCCACCAGAAAAGCTAAAACTAAGGAAACAAAAACAAGAAAACAAACAAACAAAAATCCCAAACTGACAACATCAAATGTCAGCAAAGATACAGAACAACTAGGACTCTCATGCAGAATTCATAGGAGTATATATTGACATTACCTGCATATTCCAGACATACCTTTAAGGTGGCATTAGAGGATAAGAGAACTGGTTTTATTTGTTCACTGCTTACTTAAGCTAGGACACGATACTACATGTTTGTTATGCTTTGGTTCAAAGTAGTGATTTCCTATTTCCCTCAAATTTTGCTGATGGAAAAAAATCCTTAGCTGAGAAGACTTCGTCTCATTCAAATATGTTTTATAAAATTTGGAAGATGATATTTAAGTGTCTCTGACTTACCTGGAAACCACTGAAATCTTCCATGAATCCAAATTGAATACTATAAGTATTTTTTAGCCTTTTTGAGACAGTAAGTTCCATACAATTTCTGGTTAAAAAGGAAGAAACACATTAACCATGTTTCCAGTAATCAGTCTCAACATGGAGCCTTCTCCATTCCCAGTATTCATCCTGAGTCACTCAAGGGAGTGAGGAAGATGCTGAATGGAGATGATGAGTGGAGATGCATCACGTTGCACATAAATGCTTTCCACATGCACCTATTAGGATCTGAATCTAATTGGGCTGTCATTTGCATGGCTAGGTTCTTATTGAATCTAGTTATACTTTTTCGTTGTTTGTTTGCTGCTAATGACATCTGTTACCAATTAGTTTCACACAATGATTTGCTTAGCTGAAACATGAATCTTTCATTAATTTACTTTAAATTAAGAGAGATTAGATTTGCAATATCAAATCCATCCATGTTAGAGCCAATCAGAGAAGAGCAATGTGTACATGTAGTATACCCTTTCCTGCCTAACTATTAAAATTATTTTTTTATTGCCGCAGAAACCCTAGGAAGTTACTTAAAGAAGACTCCCTTCAAATTCTTTAGCCAGGATTTTAGATTTCAGAAGGTCAAGGACTTTTAATTGGGCAAAGCCAAAATCTTGTCTTTACTTCCTGTTAGTAATCTGGCCATTTCAAAGAGCATGGCAATTATGCCACACCAGTGAAAAGATGTCGTTTTGATTCATTTTATTCCTTTTCAAATATTTTTTCTCACTGTTACTCTTATTATGTTATTCTAAAAGAAAAGCTATCAATATAACTATTCATACATTCAAAAAAATCCATATGAAGGTGTTCAGATTTCAATATTGTATTACAGTGTACTCAAAGTCTCTAAAATTAGCAGAAGATGATATTGTTATTAATAAGTTGATTATTTTTTCAAGGTTCTTCAGTTTGAGAAACAAAGAATTGGGTATGCTTTTTCACAATCAGTTCAATTCTAGGAGGGCTCCTACTGGCCTGCATGGTATTTCTGTCTTGGGATTGTGTGAAATTTGGCCACAAGAATGGTGTAGGTGTGCTGATTCAATCTGAATCGTGATGACTTTAACCTTGCTGGTAAACTGTCGGTATCCCAGAGGTTGATCATTTTACAAGGCTTTCTAAGTGTTGCTCCATAATGCCAGTGAGCCCTTCCAACCATGTTGCCTTTTGTCTCCATTGATGTGGTCATGTAGTCTCTTCAGTTTATCTTAACTAGTTCCAGATGAGGGGTGATCATTTCTTTCATAAATGAGATCACTTTTTTTTTTCTCTGCTGTGGGATCTTCCTATCCTCCCTACTGGAAGCAACATGTAAAAGGCAGGGGCAAGGGCAACATACAAGTGCATTGCTTGCTATGTGGCCCCCATATGCAGTTCACAGCACAGCCCACCTGAAAGTTTACTTACTTCTAAGCAAGCAGAGGTACTTTTCTCTGATGCATCTCCTTCTTGTAAAGGCTCCTCTGGTTTAAGTTTAGCCCACCCAAGATGATCTCCCTTTTGATTAATGTAAAGTCAACACATTAGTAATCTAATTACATGAGTGATTTTCTACCATTTTCACACATTCCCTCACTCTCGAGAGGAAAGGATTGCACAGGAGGTGTACACCAAAGGGTGGGAATCTTGGGGTCATCTTGGAATCTTGCCTACCCACCTGAATAGATCTTTAAAATAGTCTTTTCGTTTATTTTTTTCTTTCTAAGTAAATAAACATATCATCTGCAAATAATGATTAATTTAACTTTTCAGTTTTACTCATTACAAATAGTAACTTAGCTTTTTCCTAACTTAAGTGTTTCTCTTTTGCATACCATATTTTACACATTCACACACACACACACACACACACACACACACATATATATATATAAAACAATGAAAATGTATCCATCCATTCATTTTTTTGAGTTTTCATTAAGAATGGGCCTTGAGGCTGGGTACGGTGGCTCACATCTGTAATCCCAGCACTTTGGGAGGCCAAGGTTGGCAGATCACAAGGTCAAGAGATAGAGACCATCCTGGCCAACATGGTGAAACTCCCTCTCTACTAAAAATACAAAAATTAGCTGGGCATGTGGCATTTGCCTGTAATCCCTGCTATTCGGGAGGCTGAGATAGGAGGGTTGCTTGAATCTGGGAGGCAGAAGTTGCAGTAAGCCAAGATTGTGCCACTGCACTCCAGCCTGGCAACAGAACAAGACCCAATCTCAAAAAAAAAAAAAAAAAAAAAAAAGAATGGGTCTTGAAAATGATCATATGTTTTCTGTTTTAAGAGGTTATTTATTGTTGTATTCAAGAATGTTATCTCTGGAGACAGTTTCCTGAGTTTTACTACTGACTCTGCTAATAGTTGTGAGCAAGTCACTTTTTATGTGGCTCTGTAAAATGAGGATAATACAGGACCTATTGAGTTACTGTGAGAATTAAATTCATTAACACATACATTGTGCTTATGGTGAGTGCTCAGTACAAGTTAGCTATTATTAATAAGATATTTATATGCTGAGTTATATTAATAGATCCTCTAGCACAGAAATATCCTATTGTGCCTATGAGTTTTTCAATTAATAGATGAATATAAATTTAAATTTAAATTTTTTTTCTTAAAAAATGTGATATGTATATAAAATGGGATACTATTCAGCCTTAAAAAGGGGGGATGGAGATCCTGCCATTTGCGAAAGTATGGATAAATCCGGGGGGCATTAGGTTAAGTGAACTAAGATGGATACAGAAAGACAAATATTGCATGATGTCACTTACATGTGGATTCTAATAAAATTGGACTCATAGAAGTAGAGAGCAGAATAATGGTTACCAGAGGCTGGGAGTGGGAGGTAAGAAATAGGGAGTTGTTGATTAAAGGGCGAAAAGTTTCCAATAGACAGGAGATATAGGTTTTGAGATCTATTGCACAGCAGGTATACTTCCAAATAACTAAAAAAGTAAATTTCAAATGTCTTACCATAAAAAATGATATGTAAGTGAGGGGATAGATATGCTAGTCAGCTTGATTTAATCATTCTACATTGTATACATATATCAAAGCATTACATTGTACCCCTTAAATGTATACAACTATGAATTGTCAATCAAAAATACTATTACTAACACATTTTTTAAAAAGAGAAATAAACTTTAAAAACATGGGGGAGAAAAATATTTCTTACTATCTTAATTCCGGGAAAGATACCCGTAGATTTTGAATTTCAAATGGCTTACTCATTTAGTTATGTAGATAAGAGAACTTTTACTATCAGAAATAGCCTGAACCCAACACTCAGGAATAAAATATCTTGATTTTTAATGCTCAGAATAATATTTTGTAATTCTTTAAAAGGCAGACTCTAGAGCAACTGGTTAGAGTAAAATTTTCTCTGAATAAATGATTTTATTCACTTGTTAGAAAAAATAGTTCTTTGAATATATATACACATATTCAAATATATATACATTAAATTTAATAAAGTATATATATTTAAGTACATTTAAATTTATCAAGTGAACATGAAGAATTATTTGGGAAAGAAGAATTTATTAAACCAGTAAATCAGGAAACAATTTAGTGCCTTCTCTGATTTAAAAACTGACAAACATCCGGCATTTAAGTGCTTATATACCTAGTGTCATTAGAGTGCCAAAGAACAGTACTCAATGAGGAATCTTTCCATAATATTTATATCCGTGCTCCATGTGATTATATAGGAATTTGCCTAGGATGATTTTCAAAATATTCAGGCCAGATGTGGTGGCTCATGCCTGTAATCTCAATATTTTCAGAGGTCGAGGAGGGAAGATCACTTGAGCCCAGGAGTTCAGGACCAGCTTGGGCAAAATAGTGGGACCCCCATTTCTCCAAAATTAAAAATGAAAAATTAGCTGGGTGTGGTAGTGCACACTTACAGTCCCAGCTATTCAGGAGACAGAGGCAGGAGGATTGCTTGGGCCCAGGAGGTTGACGCTGCAGTGAGCTGTGACCAATTAGAATGAACATGGGTTAATAACCACTGATGTGTCCACCTTGTTGTGCCCAGGCTAATTGGTCCTGATATAACAGAATCAACAAATAACAAGAGCTAACAAATTTCCTGTACACTTACTATGTGCTGGTGTGCACACTTTTGACACCTTTGTTTACATTAATTGCTTTAATTTTCACCAAAATCCTAAGAATTGGGCACTATTTTCCTCACTGTACAGCTGAAGAGACAAACACAGAGGGGTCAAGAAACTGTCTCAAGGTCACACAGCCCATTAGTGGCAGAACCAGGATTCAATCAGCATCCCCTTGATACTGGGCTCCAATCTCAAACATTATGCCTAATACCCTCTCAATCAATGCTTACTTTCATTCCTGACCTATCATTTTGGCTTTGAATTTTCTGACTTAGTAGAAGTAAAGAGGAATTTAAAAACCACTTTTTGATGCTTAGATAGTATATGAAACTTGATTTTTGGTCCAAAGTACTTTATTAAGTCTGAAACAAATATCTTGATGAAAGGTTTGTAACCGCTCTCATGACTTAAAAGAGCTACTACTTTTACTTTCAAATTGTTTACTTCTTATATTAAAAGCTATGATGGATCTTGATATGGTTTGGCGCTGTGTCCCCACCCAAATATCACCTTGAATTATATCTCCCATAATTCCCACATGTTGTAGGAGAGACCCAGTGGGAGATAATTGAATCATGGTGGCAGTTTCCCCCATACTGTTCTCATGGTAGTGAAACAGTCTCATGAGATCTGATGGTTTTATAGGGGAAGACCACTTTCATTCGGCTCTCACTCTTCTCCTGTCTGCTGCCATGTAAGACATTCCTTTCACCTTCCACCATGATTGTGAGGTCTCCCCAGCCATGTGGAACCATAAGTCCTCTAAAGTTTTTTCTTTTGTAAATTATACTATCCCAACTATATTAGTTCATTTTCACAGTGCTATAAAGACATACCTGAGACTGGGTAATTATGAAGAAAAGAGAGTTCATTGACTCACAGGTATGCCTTTATCAACAGTGTGAAAACAGACTAAAACAGTAAATTGGTACTGGTAGAGTGGGGCACTGCAGTAAATACCCAAAAATGTGAAAGTAGCTTTGGAACTGGGTAACAGGCAGACGTTGGAACAAGTTGGAGGGCTCAGAAGAAGACAGGAAAATGTGGGAAAGTTTGGAACTTCCTGGAGACTTGTTGAATGTCTTTGACCCAAATGCTAATAGTGATATGGACAATGAAGTCCAGACTGAGGTGGTCTCAGATGGAAATGAGGAACTTATTGGGAACTGGAGCAAAGGCGACACTTGTTATGTTTCAGCAAAGAAACTGGTGGCATTTTGCCCCTGCCCTAGAGATCTGTGGAACTTTGAACTTGAGAGAGATGATTTAGGGTATTTTCTAAGGAGCAAAGCAATCAAGATGTGACTAGGGTACTGTTAAAGGCATTCGATTTTATAAGGGAAACAGAGCATAAAAATTTGCAACCTGAAGATTTGATAGAAAAGAAAAATCCATTTTCTGAGGAGAAATCCAAGCTGGCTGAAGAAATTTGCATAAGTAACTAGGAGCCAAATGTTAATCCCCACGATAATGGGGAAAATGTCTCCAGGGTATGTCAGAGGTCTTCACAGCAGACCCTCCCATCACAGGACTGGAGGCCTAGGAGGAAAAGATGGGGTCGTGGGCTGGGCCCAGGGTCCCCATGCTGTGTGCAGCCTAGGGACTTGGTGCCCTGTGTCCCAAATGCTTCAGCCATGGCTGAAAAGGGTCAACATAGAGCTCAGGGCATGGCTTCAGAGGGTGCAAGCCCCAAGCCTTGGTAGCTTCCATGTGGTGTTGAGCCTGCAGGTGCACCGAAGTTAGGAAGTGACGTTTGGAAACCTCCACCTAGATTTCAGAGGACATATGGGAACACCTGGATGCCCAGGCAGAAGTTTGCTACAGGGGCAGGGCCCTCATGGAGAACCTCTGCTAGGATAGTGTGGAAGGGAAATGTGGGATCAGAGCCCCCACACAGAGTTCCTACTGGGGCACCACCTAGTGGAGCTATGAGAAGACGGCCACCGTTCTCCAGCCCCCAGACTGGTAGATCCACTGACAGCTTGCACCATGCACCTGGAAAAGCCACAGACACTCAATGCCAGCCACTGAGAGTAGCCAGGAGGGAGGCTATACCCTGCAAAGCCATAGGGGTGAAGTTCCCCAAGGCTGTGGGAGCCCACCTCTTGCATCATTGTGACCTGGATGTGAAATATGGAGTCAAAAGAGATCATTTTGGGATTTTAAGGTTTAATGACTGTTCTATTAGATTTCAGGTTTGCATGGAGCCTGTGGTCCCTTTGTTTTGGCCAATTTCTCCCATTTGGAATGGCTGTATTTACCCAATGCCTGTACCCTCAATGCATCTAGGAAGTAACTAACGTGCTTTTGATTTTACAGGCTCATAGGCAGAAGAAACTTGCCTTGTCTCAGATGAGACTTTGGACTGTGGACTTTTGAGTTAATGCTGAAATGAGTTAAGACTTTGGGGGACTGTTAGAAAGGCATGATTAGTTTTGAAGTGTGAGAACATGAGACTTGGGAGGGGCCAGGGATGGAATGACATGGTTTGGGGCTGTGTCCCCATCCAAATCTCATCTTGAATTGTAGCTCCCATAATTCCCACATGTTGTGGGAGGAACCAGTGGGAGATAATTGAATCCATGGCGGCAGTTTCCCCCATACTGTTCTGGTGGTAATGAATAAGTCTCACAAGATCTGATGGTTTTATGAGGGAAAACCGCTTTCATTTGGCTCTCACTCCTGTTTTCTGCCGTCACGCCATGTGAGACATGTCTTTCACCTTCCACCATGATTGTGAGACCTCCCCA
The DNA here is from genome assembly GCF_003255815.1 of Theropithecus gelada. Lineage (NCBI taxonomy): Eukaryota > Metazoa > Chordata > Mammalia > Primates > Cercopithecidae > Theropithecus > Theropithecus gelada. The sequence goes on from NC_037672.1 coordinate 117,463,578, forward strand.
GCCAGGTGGAACTGTCAGTCCATTAAACCTCTTTCTCTTGTAAATTGCCCAGTCTCAGGTATGTCTTCAGCAGCATGAAAACAGACTAATACAGACCTAGTTTTATTTTATTCAAATTTGTGGTCTGTATGTACGTCATCATCCATTGAGTGGTCTATGAATTCTGAAAGTTTCAGAAACACTGATTTAAGTTAACAATATATTTTCTTATTGGATGATTAAAGGATATTAAGTTTTCACAGCAACTGGAATGAAATAGACTGTAATTACTTATCAGTCACTTACAATGTGGTTTTAAATGCTATTTAATGACCAGCATTAAACTCATTTTAATCACTCATTTTAACAACCAATTTCCAATACTTCCTCACTTCCATTAGAAAAAACTTAAAATTTCAGTTACTATGAACTTTATTCAAATCTAAGCCTAGAGGTTCGTCTTAAGAGAGAGATCTGTATGCTTTGCATCATGGAAACCCTATTCTCCATTTACACTTAGAAGATAAACAACTGATTTTCAGTAAACCAAATGTGGCAATTGTGGCTCACAGTCATAAGCTATTAAAATATCATGCCATCATCTAGGTGACACTTTTAGGTACATGCAAGTTCAAATTGTTTTGTATTACAAAAATTCAGAAACTATAAATTTTAAAAAACTATAAAAAACTGTCAATATAAAGCATTTATCTTCAATACATTTTCTCAGTTTTTTTTTCTTTTTTTATTATACTTTAAGTTCTAGGGTACATGTACACAACTTGCAGGTTTGTTACATATGTATACATGTGTCATGTTGATGTGCTGCACACATTAACTCGTCATTTACATTAGGTATGTCTCCTAATGCTATCCCTCCCCCCACGCCACAACAGGCCCCAGTGTGTGATGTTCCTCTTCCTGTGTCCAAGTGTTCTCATTGTTCAATTCCCACCTATGAGTGAGAACATGTGGTGTTTGGTTTTCTGTTCTTGCAATAGTTTACTGAGAATGATGGTTTCCAGCTGCATCCATGTCCCTACAAAGGACATGAACTCATCCTTTTTTATGGCTGCATAGTATTCCACGGTGTATATGTGCCACATTTTCTTAATCCAGTCTATCATTGATGGGCATTTGGGTTGGTTCCAAGTCTTTGCTATTGTGAATAGTGCCGCAATAAACATACGTGGGCATGTGTCTTGATAGCAGCATGGTTTATACTCCTTTGGGTATATACCCAGTAATGGGATGGCTGGGTCAAATGGTATTTCTAGTTCTAGATCCTTGAGGAATCACCACACTGTCTTCCACAATGGTTGAACTAGTTTACAGTCTCACCAACAGTGTAAAAGTGTTCCTATTTCTCCACATCCTCTCCAGCACCTCTTGTTTCCTGACTTTTTGATGATCGCCATTCTAACTGGTGTGAGACAGTATCTCACTGTGGTTTTGATTTGCATTTCTCTCATGGCCAGTGATGATGAGCATTTTTTCATGTGTCTGTTGGCTGTATGAATGTCTTCTTTTGAGAACTGTCTGTTCATATCCTTTGCCCACTTTTTGATGGGGTGGTTTGTTTTTTCTTGTAAATTTGTTTGAGTTCTTTGTAGGTTCTGGATATTAGCCCTTTGTCAGATGAGTAGATTGCAAAAATTTTCTCCCATTCTGTAGGTTGGTAGTTTCTTGGGCTGTGCAGAAGCTTTTTAGTTTAATTAGATCCCATTTGTCAATTTTGGCTTTTGTTGCCATTGCTTTTGGTGTTTTAGACATGAAGTCCTTGCCCATGCCTATGTCCTGAATGGTATGGCCTAGGTTTTCTTCTAGGGTTTTGATGGTTTTAGGTCTAACATTTAAGTCTTTAATCCATCTTGAATTAATTTTTGTATAAGGTGTAAGAGAGGGACCCAATTTCAGCTTTCTACATATGGCTAGCCATTTTTCCCAGCACCATTTATTAAATAGAGAATCCTTTCCCCATTTCTTGTTTTTGTTAGCTTTGTCAAAGATCAGATGGTTGTAGATGTGTGGTATTATTTCTGAGGACTCTGTTCTGTCCCATTGGTCTTTATCTCTGTTTAGGTACCAGTACCATGATGTTTTGTTACTGTAGCCTTGTAGTATAGTTTGAAGTCAGGTAGCATGATGCCTCCAGCTTTGTTCTTTTGACTTAGGATTATCTTGGCAGTGCAGGCTCTTTTTTGGTTCCATGTGAACTTTAAAGTAGTTTTTTCCAATTCTGTGAAGAAAGTCATTGGTAGCTTGATGGGGATGACATTGAGTATATAAATTACTTTGGGCAGTATGGCCATTTTCATGATATTGATTCTTCCTATCCATGAGCATGGTATGTTCTTCCATTTGTTTGTGTCCTCTTTTATTTTGTTGAGCAGTGGTGTGTAGTTCTCCTTGAAGAGGTCCTTCACATCCCATGTAAGTTGGGTTCCTAGATATTGTATTCTCTTTGAAGCAATTATGAATGTGAGTTCACTCATGATTTGGCTCTCTGTTTGTCTGTTATTGGTGTATAAGAATGCCTGTGATTTTTGCACATTGATTTTGTATCCTGAGACTTTACTGAAGTTGCTTATCAGCTTAAGGAGATTTTGGGCTGAGACGATGGGGTTTTCTAAATATGTTATCTGCAAAGAGGGACAATTTGACTTCCTCTTTTCCTAATTGAATACCCTTTATTTCTATCTCCTGCCTCATTACCCTGGCCAGAACTTCCAACACTATGTTAAATAGGAGTGGTGAGAGAGGGCATCCCTGTCTTGTGCCAGTTTTCAAAGGGAATGCTTCCAGCTTTTGCCCATTCAGTATTATATTGGCTGTGGGTTTGTCATAAGTAGGTCTTATTATTTTGAGATACATCCCATCAATACCTAATTTGCTGAGAGTTTTTAGCATGAAGGGCTGTTGAATTTTGTCAAAGGTCTTTTATTCTTCTATTGTGATAATCATGTGGTTTTTGTCTTTGGCTCTGTTTATGTGCTGGATTACATTTATTGATTTACATATGTTGAACCAGCCTTGCATCTCGGAGATGAAGCCCACTTGATCATGGTGGATAAGCTTTTTGGTGTGCTGCTGGATTTGGTTTGCCAGTATTTTATTGAGGATTTTTGCATTGGTGTTCATCAGGGATATTGGTCTAAAATTCTCTAGCTCTAGTCATTATTTCTAGTTGACATAACACTAAATTTCAGATGCTGTGGATGTAGAAACTAGAAATACCATGGTTGCCTCTTCTTCACTTCTTGCCTTCTCTTTCCACACTAAGGTATCAGAGCAAGGAGGCCCAGCAATGCTACACCCTGATTACAAACATACTGGAGCTTTTCTGGAGAGAATATATGTTCAGTAAGATCCATTTGAAGTCACACCATTTTTCTTTTGAAGTACAGACTTCTGTATGAAAAATAACAAAGACAAATAAAGTTTTAACACTGCAATAGAAGCAGCAAAGCATTCTAAATATATCTTCTGAGCTGTTACTCTTTTTCACCAAAATGGTTATGATGGAATAAAAGTCTTTGCAGCAGTGTGGTCTTAAATCACCCACACTCTTCCTGTCTCATCATCCTTGGGCTATGGCCATAACACTTTCATGCCTTTACTAGACAAATATTTTCCTTTCCTAATTCTGTCCCTTAGGCATGATTTCCAAAGCTTCACATTTGCAGAAATGATTCCTTCCAAAAAAGAAATCTAATCAAACCATTTATAACATCCCCCTCACCCCCCAAAGAGTAGAATGACAAATTAACTCTGTGGTCTACCATATAGTTGATCGATGGGAAATAAAGATGTAGAGTCATTTATTTTAGCTGCAAACTTGGGAATGAAACACTGGTTGGGCTACAGGCCAAGAGTTTTCAGAGATGATAGCTTATAGGATGAGGGGAGACCTGGCATTGAAATGTCTACTTCTATGTCCAAAGGGATAGAATTCTCTGTCTTCCACCCCTAAATCACACCAATAACCCAAAACTGAGAAATCTAATCTGGTATTATACCACAAAACATATGTTTGATTGGTTTTAAAAGATAAAATGAATGTTGCATATGATGGCAAATTTCATAATCATCTTACTATAAGAAAATGAAATTAGCCAAAAAGTATGACAATAAGCCCATGAAAAATATATGATACAAAGCAATGTAAATTATTTGCTAATTCAGTTAATGTTTATAAATAAAAAACTGAATGCCATAATTTTCACGTGTTTGCTGGGTTTTATGATTAAATGTGAAGATTAAGAAACACAGAAATCTAATTGGTTTCATAGTTTATTGTTCTATAGAATATAATTCTTATTATTCAAATCACACAGACAAACTTAGTTTCCTTGCCAATAAAGTAACTTTTACATAGCTGTTTAATCAACATTAAAATTCAAAATTCTCCCACTTGCTAGTTTATTTCAAAGTTTAGTTTAGAAATTGTCTTTTCTTATGGAGAAAACAAAAACATTTTAATCCTTTTAAAAATACAATAAACATACTGAATACAAGCCTGTCTATCATAGGTAAAAAGATAAACCAAAATACATTAAAATCCCACAAAAATTATAATAAATGTCAAAAAGTGTTATTATTTGCTAAATAAGTGATGAAGGAACCATCACTAAGGGTTACACAGGTTGAATTTATATAAGGGAAGAAATTGAACTAGACTTTAAAGGAGGATTGGATGAAAAGGGTAGAAAGAGGAGACTAGATGTGATGAGCAATATAGTGCCAAGAAATTTCAGTGGCTTAGCAGGGAAAAGTTTGCTTCTTGCTCTCATATAACAGTACAAAGTTGGTGTTCTTAGTTGCTTTCCACTCTGTGGTTATGCAGAGACTAAGAGTTCTTTCACTTATTGCTCTGCTATCCTTTAGGACCTTATAATTGTTTGAAATAGGTAGAATAAAGGGGGGGGAAGCACCTACAAAAAGAGGCATAGACTTCTTAAAAACCTTGATTTAGACATGGCACATGTAACTTCTACTCACATTCCGTGAATGAAAACTAGTCATGCAGCCACTCCTAAGTGCATAGGAAATGTAATCTCTGGCTAGACACTCACTTCCCAGTGACACAGAAAGAGAAATGCACATATGTGAGTGTAAGCAACTAAATATTGGTGTTACACTGGTCTCTGCCTTTGATTATCTTTCCATTTCTGTCTGCATGCTCTTCCCCAAGAAAGAGAAATTGATTAATCTCCTAAATAAAATAGTCTGTATCCTTTTTAGCTAAAAATTTTCTGGAGATCGAGATCTGTAAATCCACTGCTTGCTAAACCTATCTTTCCACTTGGGTATCCTACAGACATCTGAAATACAATTTGTACAAATGGATATTACCAGCTTCTTTCCACAGTCTGTTCTCAGGCCATATTTTCTATCCACTGAACGGATCCACCATCTTACTAATTGCTCAAGCCATAAATTGTGAAGACATACTTGATAACTCCCAATATCTTGCTCTTTTTTGAAACCATGTGTCCTATCCTTCTTCTCATCCCTATTTCTTTATTTTTTCCATGGTTTACTGCAAGAACATTCTGACTGGCCTCCTTGATGTCATTCTAGATGCCCTTCAATTCAACCATCATAATTTTCTCAGGGTGATATTTTCAAAATGTCTATCATATCTTGTTAATCTCCTGTTAAATCTCATAAGATAAAATTTAAATACTTAGCTTGGCACACCAAGTTCAGCCTCTACTTATTTTTTTAGTCTCTTTTTCCATTAGGTTCCAATGTGTTCACCTAGCTAGGGTAATTCCTAACTGCATATTTCCATGTATCCTTTCCTCTTTCAATAAAAGCTCTTCCTTCTCCTCCTTCTCCCTGCCTCTGCCAACTGTTCAAGTGTCCTTCCTTTCCTGCCCATCTCAAGGATCATTTCTCCTAGGAAGAGTTACCCTACCATACATCCTGAGATTGGGGTAATGTGCTCACCCCAATGCCTGCTGACTTTTTCCTTATTGATCTATGACTATGTCATAATTGTTTACTTGCTTGTCTCCTGATTCTGTACCCATTAGAATATCCTAGGAAATTTTAAGAAATACCAATGAGCAGCTGTAATTCCACATCATTGAAATCAGAATCTTCAGAAAGTTTTAAAGGCTTTACTAGTGATTCTAATGTGCAGCCATGGGTGGAAACTACTGTTGAAGGTAATTAAGCATTGGGCACTGCTATAAGGCATTAACTATTGAAAGACTCATGAAAAAGAGGAAGAGAGAATAAAAGAGGGAGGAATGAAGGAAAGAAAGGAGAATATTTATTAAAACTAGGTTACAGAAGAGGAAGAATGGAGATAAATATTTACTAAATACTTACTTAGTCCCAGGTATTATATTGCATGATTTAAATATGGAACTAAATGATTTGAAGTTTATCACAGCAAATCGCAAAACCCTTCAATATTTCTTGAACTCCCTTAAATATTACATCGAAATAATCATTTTGGTTTTAAAAACACGAATTAGTGATGGTGTAGCAGATGAACTCAAACAAATTACAAATAGAATGAAACCAGCAAAAAGTATTAAAAGCTTAATAGTATTAATTGAATCAGAATGATATCATAGTTTGTTTTTATTGAGTATACATTTATTAATAAATGTATACTTCCCCAGTATACATTTCACCAAAGTCTTTTTTAACACCAATATATATGCATGTCTTTGTCTCACCCAGTTCTTTTTTTTTTTTTTTTTTTTAATTATACTTTAAGTTCTAGGGTACATGTGCATAATGTGCAGGTTTGTTACATATGTATACTTGTGCCATGTTGCTGTGCTGCACCCATCAACTCGTCAGCACCCATCAACTCGTCATTTACATCAGGTATAACTCCCAATGCAATCCCTCCTCCCTCCCCCCTCTCCATGATAGGCCCCGGTGTGTGATGTTCCCCTTCACGAGTCCAAGTGATCTCATTGTTCAGTTCCCACCTATGAGTGAGAACATGCGGTGTTTGGTTTTCTGTTCTTGTGATAGTTTGCTAAGAATGATGGTTTCCAGCTGCATCCATGTCCCTACAAAGGACACAAACTCATCCTTTTTTATGGCTGCATAGTATTCCATGGTGTATATGTGCCACATTTTCTTAATCCAGTCTGTCACTGATGGACATTTGGGTTGATTCCAAGTCTTTGCTATTGTGAGTAGTGCCGCAATAAACATACGTGAGCATGTGTCTTTATAGCAGCATGATTTATAATCCTTTGGGTATATCCCCAGTAATGGGATGGCTGAGTCATATGGTACTTCTAGTTCTAGATCCTTGAGGAATCGCCATACTGTTTTCCATAATGGTTGAACTAGTTTACAATCCCACCAACAGTGTAAAAGTGTTCCTATTTCTCCACATCCTCTCCAGCACCTGTTGTTTCCTGACTTTTTAATGATCGCCATTCTAAGTGGTGTGAGATGGTATCTCATTGTGGTTTTGATTTGCATTTCTCTGATGGCCAGTGATGATGAGCATTTTTTCATGTGTCTGTTGGCTGTATGAATGTCTTCTTTTGAGAACTGTCTGTTCATATCCTTTGCCCACTTTTTGATGGGGTTGTTTGTTTTTTTCTTGTAAATTTGTTTGAGTTCTTTGTAGGTTCTGGATATTAGCCCTTTGTCAGATGAGTAGATTGCAAAAATTTTCTCCCATTCTGTAGGTTGCCATTCACTCTGATGGTAGTTTCTTTTGCTGTGCAGAAGCTCTTTAGTTTAATTAGATCCCATTTGTCAATTTTGGCTTTTGTTGCCGTTGCTTTTGGTGTTTTAGACATGAAGTCTTTGCCCATGCCTATGTCCTGAATGGTACTACCTAAGTTTTCCTCTAGGGTTTTTATGGTGTTAGGTCTAACATTTAAGTCTCTAATCCATCTTGAATTAATTTTCGTATAAGGAGTAAGGAAAGGATCCAGTTTCAGCTTTCTACTTATGGCTAGCCAATTTTCCCAGCACCATTTATTAAATAGGGAATCCTTTCCCCATTTCTTGTTTTTCTCAGGTTTGTCGAAGATCAGATGGCTGTAGATGTGTGGTATTATTTCTGGGACTCTGTTCTGTTCCACTGGTCTATATCTCTGTTTTGGTACCAGTACCATGCTGTTTTGGTTACTATAGCCTTGTAGCATAGTTTGAAGTCAGGTAGCACGATGCCTCCAGCTTTGTTCTTTTCACTTAGGATTGTCTTGGCAATGTGGGCTCTTTTTTGGTTCCATATGAACTTTAAAGCAGTTTTTTCCAATTCTGTGAAGAAACTCGTTGGTAGCTTGATGGGGATGGCATTGAATCTATAAATTACCTTGGGCAGTATGGCCATTTTCACGATATTGATTCTTCCTATCCATGAGCATGGTATGTTCTTCCATTTGTTTGTGTCCTCTTTTATTTCACTGAGCAGTGGTTTGTAGTTCTCCTTGAAGAGGTCCTTTACATCCCTTGTAAGTTGGATTCCTAGGTATTTGATTCTCTTTGAAGCAATTGTGAATGGGAGTTCATTCATGATTTGGCTCTCTGTTTGTCTGTTACTGGTGTATAAGAATGCTTGTGATTTTTGCACATTAATTTTGTATCCTGAGACTTTGCTGAAGTTGCTTATCAGCTTAAGGAGATTTTGGACTGAGACTATGGGGTTTTCTAAATATACAATCATGTCATCTGCAAAGAGGGACAATTTGACTTCTTCTTTTCCTAACTGAATACCCTTGATTTCTTTCTCTTGCCTGATTGCCCTAGCCAGAAATTCCAACACTATGTTGAATAGGAGTGGTGAGAGAGGGCATCCCTGTCTTGTGCCAGTTTTCAAAGGGAATTTTTCCAGTTTTTGCCCATTCAGTATGATATTGGCTGTGGGTTTGTCATAAATAGCTCTTATTATTTTGAGGTACATTCCATCAATACCGAATTTATTGAGCGTTTTTAGCATGAAGGGCTGTTGAATTTTGTCAAAAGCCTTTCCTGCATCTATTGAGATAATCATGTGGTTCTTGTCTTTGGTTCTGTTTATATGCTGGATTATGTTTATTGATTTGCGAATGTTGAACCAGCCTTGCATCCCAGGGATGAAGCCCACTTGATCATGGTGGATAAGCTTTTTGATGTGCTGCTGAATCCGGTTTGCCAGTATTTTATTGAGGATTTTTGCATCGATGTTCATCAGGGATATTGGTCTAAAATTCTCTTTTTTTGTTGTGTCTCTGCCAGGCTTTGCTATCAGGATGATGTTGGCCTCATAAAATGAGTTAGGGAGGATTCCCTCTTTTTCTATTGATTGGAATATTTTCAAAAGGAATGGTACCAGCTCCTCCTTGTACCTCTGGTAGAATTCAGCTGTGAAACCATCTGATCCTGGACATTTTTTGGTTGGTAGGCTATTAATTATTGCCTCAACTTCAGAGCCTGCTATTGGTCTATTCAGGGATTCAACTTCTTCCTGGTTTAGTTTTGGAAGAGTGTAAGTGTCCAGGAAATTATCCATTTCTTCTAGATTTTCCAGTTTATTTGTGTAGAGGTGTTTACAGTGTTCTCTGATGGTAGTTTGTATTTCTGTAGGGTCGGTGGTGATATCCCCTTTATCATTTTTTATTGCGTCTATTTGATTCTTCTCTCTTTTCTTCTTTATTAGTCTTGCTAGCAGTCTGTCAATTTTGTTGATCTTTTCAAAAAACCAACTCCTGGATTCATTGATTTTTTGGAGGGTTTTTTGTGTCTCTATCGCCTTCAGTTCTGCTCTGATCTTAGTTATTTCTTGCATTCTGCTAGCTTTTGAATGTGTTTGCTCTTGCTTCTCTAGTTCTTTTAATTGTGTCTCACCCAGTTCTTATGTGTAGTGGCACATGCATTTACGTTTGTCTCTAAAAGCTTGTAAGCAACTGTGCAGATTAGGTAGATGGAGTAAAATCATTGTTGCCTCATGTGAGTACATGAGTCATGCAGGTGGAGTAGGTTGGAGTGGTATATACTGAGAAAGCAAACACTTGAAATGGAACAATAAAAAAGTAAAAAGAAAAGAAAAGAAAATTTAAAAGTGTTTCTGATTTCAGTAAGACACATGATATTTAAATATTAATTTTAAGATTCCAGAAAGATGATTGGCATTTAATATTTGTCGAGTTGCTATTTCAAATCTTTTCTAATGTTTCAGATTGATTAATTTAAAGGTCAAAAGAAGTCACAGTTGATATGTTCAAACACAAAGCCAGAAGCCTGTATCCAACAAATTATAAAAGTCTAAGTAGATAATAAGAAAATATAAAATATTGATATTATGGGGAAGTGACTATTGGACCTCAACTACAGCTTGCTCTTTATTTCAGATTCTCTAACTGATATTCATAAAAACTACAATATTCTACTGTTGAGCCACTGGATCCAAGTTGAAAGCCATCCTATCACAGGACTTTCCAGATGAGAGATAAGGGGGCATATGACTCCCCTATTTGTTGAATCTACACTGAGCTGTGGTTTTTGACACTTGTTACCCAATTGTTTCCTGCAAATTCTGAACAGATACTACAAATACCTTTTATTCCAGCTTCATGATGGTGTTGATAGTCTCAATAGTCGTATCTAATTATAAAGCTGGATCTCTTTGTACATAAAGGTGGAGGGAGATCCAATAATTCAAATATCAATAACTCTTTCAGTAGTCAGAATGATCAAGGCATGGCTACTTTATTTAAAATAAGTTAATTTGCCAGTTATCATATGCTATACATTTCCCTGTCATTTTTCAAAGTAAAGGTAGAGACATACTTGCTTTTCCCATGGTTGATGCAATTAATGAAATACATAAAATCTTCAACACAAGGAAATAAAGAGGTGAAATGTCAGGTCGTACTGGAAATGTAGAAGTATGCTAAACAAATAATAAATATGGTGTATTTACTATCCAACGTATTTGTTTACCAAGGAAAGAGACATATGTATTTGCATGGATATTACATTCTTCAACTCACAGCCTTATTATTTCCCTAAGTGTGTGATCACCAGTGTTCCTGCAGCAATATCCCAAGAATGCTAAAAGTTATGCTAAATGCTAAAAGATAAATCTGTATATTGGATGGATTTTGAAAAATCAGAGTTTCTGTTGACTTCTGGGTAAGCAAATTCTTTCTAATATTATTCCCAATAAAAATGCCACTTAGATCCTTATTTTTCTTTTTCTATTGTTTGCCGAATTCACACATTACATAACTGACTTCCCGAAATGTTTATACAACATACCCAGACATAGAAATATCTTTTAATTCATTTCGTTCTTTTCTGAAATGACATGACATTTAGGGAAGATATATCTAATTATTATTTATTATGAATACCTTCATTAAGCCTCAACAAAATATTGTCAAAAATAAGTATAAAATTTCAATTTCATACATAGTTTTAGGTTATATCTATTAGACAACCTACATAATAGGAAAAGGTGATGCTAGCTTATTTTTTTCTTTTTGGTTACCCGAAAGAAAGATAAAAAGAATGACCAGTTATGTTTGAAAGAAAAACAAAGAAGCCAGTGATTTGGCTACTTCTGCTCTCTGTCATCTATCCATTACCTGCACTGGACAACCACCTGGGCTCACCAGATGGTCTACTGGAGGAAGCTGTTTAATCAACTATCGTTTTTATTATGCAAATGCAATGTAAATATATGACAATGTATAGGATTTAATCCAAAATACACTAGAACCTTCCTCAGGCTTAATCATTTATCTCGATACACTTGGGAATAGCTCTCGGAGGTCTGACTTGGGGGAAGGTGGAGGCTGAAATAACAGTTTTGTGTGGTAGTGTTGGGTCCCTTCAGAACACAGCAATCTGAGGTTCACTTGTTTTTTTTTATTAATTGATGAGTTTGTGACTCATCACTGTGCCCAAATAAACAGAATAATGGACTTTTATTCATCATTTGAGTTGGTCTCACTGCAGGGTTTTCCTCTGCCTTGAAAGTTGCTTCTCTAGAGCTTTTCTTTGCTCACTGCTGTCCGTCATCCACAGCCCAGAAACCCCTGGACACCTCAAATAGCAACCCCTGCATCCAGCACTTATATTCCATTACTCTTCCTGCTTTTTTTCACCGTAGTAAGTACTACCTGAAGTTATTTGACTCATTTTTTTTCCTTGGCTATTGTCTGTCTCCCATGATTAGAATGTGGGCTACCGGGGAGCAAGTATGTTATGTGGTCTAATTTTTCAGAGCTGAAACTCCCACATCTGTAATTTCAGGAGATCTCATATTCCTCCAAAATTCTAGCAGTCAAGACCATCTGGGTCTGCCTCTAGCACAATGACTAGAGGCATTCTCTAGTCAGTAGAAAAGCTACCTTCTATGGGTAAATTTTTCACAAAGGCGTCCCCTTTTGGTGAGTTGGTGAGATGACCCCATGGACACAAAGTTTGGGAAGTAGCATGAGCTATTGCACAGAGTAGAAAAGTGTACCTCTTCCTCTGGGCATTCCCCACGCTAGGATGCTCCACTGGTTGAGGAATCTGCACAGTCGCATAAGCAGTGGCTGTGGTCCTATGCTTGCTATAGCTCCCGTTGTCACCAAGACATTGGGACATTGTGGGGAGTCAGGGAACCACATTCAAACTTAGAGAAGGGAGCCAGTTGTAGTGGTGGGACCTAGGTCCACACTTAACCTCTCCTTCATCCTCCACTCTGATAATGACAAGAACTGTTTCCTATTCATTTCTAATTCGCCACTGCCTAGCACAGCATCCCAAAGTGTTAAATATAAATTGATGTTGGTAAAGGGAGGATTAAGGTGAGGGAATTAGGGTCGATGCAGAAAACAAAAAGAAAGGGATAGAGAGACAGGAAGAACATGAGTAAAGATAGAGTCCCATAGACATTAAAAGGACTTGACTTGCTCACAGTGAAATGTATTAGAAGTACTTCAAATAATCACACAGCCACAGGTATCTCTGGTCTTCAGAATCATCAACACAGCGTTATTGAGTGATTCATCAATGGCAGTCTTGCTCTAAGTTCTGGTGATTCCATTCTGATGCTATTCACTCGGGCACCCACACCCCATTTGCCTCTGCATCTTTAAGTTTTTTTAATCCCAAGTCCGAAGACCATTTGGACATATTTCTATCAAATCCTGGCGATCTCCTTCTGACAGGTATGCAGTTTTCTCTTTAGACCCCTAATACACTGGATAAGACTTAAAGGAATGTATCTGCATTCCCTGATTGGTGTGGATATGGAAGCCCCGCCCTGCATCCCAACACAGAGCACAGCTGCAGCTGTCACTTGTTCATTCATTCAGTAGTTATTATTTTCATGCCAAGCACTGCTGTTCTTTGAAAACACCTTCGCCTCACCTCTCACCAGTCTTCTGATATATGAAAGTGTCTTTATCAATGGCCAACCTCCCTGAGGCTCAGCCCTCACAGCACGTTGTGGACTCCTACTGTTCCCCTGAGGATGGTGCTGGCCTGTGTTACCTAGGCCTATTTCTCTGCGCCTGCTTAACTCTGTCTACTCTTTGTCTCATTCCTTAACAGCCTTCATGCAAGGTTTGTATAAAGAGGATATATTCTTTATACACCCACCATATTATTTCTTTTTTCTGAAAATACTAAGCGCTACTTTTGCTGTGTATGACCAAAATGTTAGTCAGCAGCCCTGTATAGTTACAGATTTGGAAAGAAATATTGTTTTACTTTGGGAAATGAAAATCAGGTTGAAATATTTAGAAGATTTTTTAGCATTTGATATTGACCTGAGCATAAAGATTGGATTGGTGTTGTCTTTAGAAAAGCATCGTTAAAGAAAACCTGAAAATATGTTAAAAAAAAAAGGAATACCAATATGAAATTAGAATGCAAGACTATATTACCCATAAGTATAAGTTTTACTTTAAATATTGCTTTGAACTGTACTGCTATCCATGTTTGATGTGAACTGATTTGTCAATCGAATGACATAATGCTTGCTCTTTTATATCAACTTTCACATGGACAGAAGGAAGGAGAACCATACATTTTTAAATTACTCTATTATAGATACATATGATCCAAATGATTGGTATAACTTAGAAAGAAATTTTAAGATGTGACACACCTGATACATGATTAGAAGAGTCTCAAAATCCAGAGAAATTGAGGTACTATGGTTTACCCTGAAGCAGAGTTTGAATTTCCTTTAAATGCTGGTAGTGCATAGGAGAAATCAAGAATCACTTTAAAATGAATGTATAAAAGACATTTCAACACATTACACTGAAACAGAAGAAATGCCAACTCCTTTTTCTCCTTTTTTTTTTTTTTTTTTTTTCCTTTTAGACAGAGTCTTGTTTGGTCACCCAGGCTGGAGTGCAGTGGTATGATATTGGCTCAGTGCAACCTCTGCCTCCCAGGTTCCAGCAATTCTTGTGCCTCAGTCTCCAGTTTCCTAAGTAGCTGGGACTACAACATGGGTGGTGTGCACCACCACCCCTGACTAATTTTTGTATTTTTAGTAGAGATGGGATTTCACCGTGTTGGTCAGGCTGGTCTCAAACTCCCGACCTCAAGTAATCCACTTGCCTCAGCCTCCCAAAGTGCTGAGATTACAGGCACAAGTCACTGTGCCCAGCTCAACTCCTTTTATTAAAAGCAATTATGTGTTTAATTATGTCTAATTTTATAAAGACAACAAATTATTCAAAGGAGGACTCATGAGGGAAGGGATTATGTTATTCACCCTTGCACCATCTGCATGCACACACATGAGTTACATCCCTAGTTCTTTTATTACTCTGTTCTGATGCTGCTATGAAGAAATACCCAAGACTGGGTAATTCATAAAGGAAAAAGGTTTAATTGTCTGACAGTTCCACATGGCTGGGGGGGCCTCAGGAACCTTACAATCATGGCGGAAAGGGAAGAAAACACATTCTTCTTCACATGGAAGAAACAAGAAGTGCCTAGCAGGAGGAAAAACTCCTCATAAAACTATCAGATCTCTTGAGAACTCACTCACTATCACTAGAACAGCATGGAGATAACCACCCCCAGGTCTCTCCCATGACATGTGGGGATTATGGGAACTATAATTCAAGATGAGATTTGGGTGGGGACACAGCCAAACCATATTATTCTGCCCCTGGCTCCTCCCAAATCTCATGTCCTCACATTTCAAAACACAATCATGCCTTCCCAACAGTCCTCCATAGTCTTAACTCATTCCAGCATTATCACAAAAGTTCAAGTCCAAAATCTCATTTGAGACAAGGCAAATCCCTTCCACTTATGAGCCAATAAAATCAAAAGCAAATTAGTTACTTCGTAGATACAATGGGTACACAGGCATTGGGTAAATACATCCATTTCAAATGGGAGACATTGGCCAAAACAAAGAGGCTACAGGCCCCATGCAAGTCCGAAACCCAATAGGGCAGTCATTAAACCTTAAAGTTCCAAAATGATCCCCTTTGACTTCTTGTCTCACATCCAGGTCATGCTGACACAGCCTTGGGCAGCTCCACCCCTGTGGCCTTGCAGGGTATAGCCCCTGCTTCAGGCTGCTTTCAAAGGCTGGTGTTGAATGCCTGTGGTTTTTGCAGGTGCACAGTGCAAGTTGTCAGTGGATCTACCATTCTTGGGTCTAGAGTACTTTGGCCCTCCTCTCACAGCTCCATTAGGCAGTACCCCCGTGGGGACTCTGTGTGGGAGCTCCGACCCCACATTTCCCTTCTGTACTGCACTAGCAGAGGTTCTCCATGAGGACCCTGCCCCTGCATCAAACTTCTTCCTGGACATTCAGGCATTTCTATACATCCTCTGATATCTAGTGGAGGATCTCAAACCTTGATTATTGACTCAAACCTTGATTATTGCACCAGCAGTCTCACACCACATGGTAGCTGCCAAGGCTTAGGGCTTGCACACTCTGAAGCCATGGCCTGAGCTGTACCTTGACCCCATCTAACCATGACTGGAGTGGCTAGGACCCAGGGCTCCAAGTCCCTATGCTGCACAAAGTAGGAGTACCCTAGGCCTGGCCCACAAAACCATTTTTTTTTTTTCTCCTAGGCCTCCGTGCCTGTGATAAGAGGGACTGCCACGTAGGTCTCTGACATGCCTTGGAGATATTTTTCCCACTGTATTGGTAATTAACATTCAGCTGCTCCTTATTTGTGCATATTTTCTGCAGCAGGCTTAAATTTCTTCCAAGAAAATGAGTTTTTCTTTTCTGTTGCATTGTCAGGCTGGAAATTTTCCAAACTTTTACACTCTGGTTGCTCTTGAACACCTTTCTGCTTAGAAATTTCTTCCACCAGATACCGTAAATCATCTCCCTCAAGATCAAAGTTCCACAGATCCCTAGGGCAGGGGCAAAATGCTGCCAGTCTCTTTGCTAAAACATAACAAGAGTCACTTTTGTTCCAGTTCCCAACAAATTCCTCACTTCCCTCTGAGACCCTTTCAGCCTGGACTTCATTGTCCATATCACTATCAGCATTTTGATCAAAGCCATTCAACAAGTCTCTAGGAAGTTCCAAACATTCCCACATTTTCCTGTCTTCTTCTGAGCCCTCCAAACTGTTCCAACCTCTGCCTGTTACCAAGTTCCAAAGTTGTTTCCACATTTTTGGGTATCCTTATAGCAGCATCACATTCTACCAGCACCAGTTTATTGTATGAGTTCATTCTCACGTTGCTGTAAAGGACTGCTGGAGACTGGGTAATTTATAAAGGAAAGAATTTTAATGGAGTCACAGTTTAGCATAGCTTGGCAGATCTCAGGAAACTTACAATCATGGCGGAAGGGGAAGCAAACACATCCTTCTTCATATAATGGAAGCAAACAGAAGTGCCGAGGAAAAGGGGAAAAGCCCCTATAAAACCATCAGATCTTGTGAGAACTCACTACAATTCACGATGAGATTTGTGTGTGGACACAGCCAAACTATATCAGTTCTCAAACTCCTGAGCCCAAACACCAGCCAAATCAGCTTCTTATAAAAGCTGATGCCGGGCCCCAGTCCTAAAGATGCTTGGCCAGTAGTTTTGGTGTCAGGCCCCCAAGTCTGAATTTCTAATAATTACCTCTTGAATTCCTGTAGCAGGTCACATCTAAGGAGTATTCAGAAATTCTTCTCTGCAAAATGCTGAGTGGATAAATATGGTTAATAAATCATTAATGGAATTATTTAACATTTTAAATATCCTTCCTTTAATTGAATAATCAAAATAAAGCAGCTTTATGATCTTTTCATTATAATAAAGAACTTCCAATTCCCATTAAAATCTGTAGGTGTTTAAATGTAATTATTAATCAACCAATGATTAATGAATTTAATTTATTAGTTGTCATATCTAATAACAACATTTTAAAGTGTCTGACTATAGTACCAGTTCATTCTGTTGGAATACTATGGAATATATACAGAGATATAGAATACATACAGTATTTATATGGTATAAATATAGAATCCACTCATACAAATGTTAGCATTGCTAATTTGGTAGAGGTTTGGGAAGTAAATTCATGGTGAAGTTGGTAATCAACATCTAGCCATAATTCTCAAAGCACACAAATAGCCTTAGATTTTACTTTTTTCATGTAGGCTGTGTTTATTTAAGTGTTTATTCATCTAATGAAATTCATGGTACTTTAATATTCTTTCATCATGAATAATAACTCTAATGTTTTTAATCTTCTAACTAGACTTACAAAAAATGCTCATATTTATGTTCTTCAAGTTTCAAAATTAAGGTGATTAAAATTATTTTGTTTTAATATCCAACTATATCTGAAAAACCAGCAAAATTTAGCTGATATTTATTTGAGTAAATTTCTCCATATTTCTTTTTCTGATTGTTTTTAATATAAGTAGCATAAATTAAACTGTTATGACTTTTTAATATAGCATTTTTTATTTAACTTTACACTCTTTGAGTTTATATATTACTCCTTCCCTCTCCCTTTACTTTAAAGTAAAGTCTGTTGTACTTTAAAAAGGATACATTTTCTATCTGGCGTATCTTTACGGTTATGTTGGAAGATAGTGCTAACCCATGCAACTATTGCTAAATCTCTAATGTTGTCTGAACTTTGTCCGAAAGGTTTAGTGTAGCTTATTGTAGTATGATTTTTTAAAAACTTTTTGTTGATAGTATAGAACTGCTGTTTTAGGTCTGTTTAGATAAATGGCATATTTACTATTAAATGAAGAAAAATCATGTTCTAAGTATATAATCATAAAGTCATGATTAGTATAATAAACTATTAATTTATTCCATAATAAAAATGTTTAAAAGCATGAGAATACTGTGAAAAAAATGCCTACCCACTTACAACAGGTTTCTAGTGACAAAGCACATCCCCTCCCAGTGCAACCACTTATCTCTTTGAAATTTAGTTGTTTTAATATGTAAATGAGGCTATACTGAGAATTACCTGAGATAATTATATGTGTGACTAGCTGAAGTCTTGCTACCATAATTATTTCTCAATTATTATGATTGCACATCAAATCCTGATATTCTCCCAGTATAAGTTTCAGCCATCTTAGAAGTCTCCTAGAAGCTTAGAAGTCTCCAAGAAGATATAGCTTCTTCTCAGAATTTATTCTATGTATTTATTTATTTAGGAAAATTTCGATATCTAAATAGATCCCGGTATAAGGGATGGCATTTGAACTCTATGGAGGCAAATGGCATTTAAACTTTCTTCTTTTTCTCTCTAGTTTTCTTCCAAACTGAAATTCAAATAGAAGACTGTGGGAACTTGGAAATACCTATGAAACATCAACTAGGGTATGTCATACCCTATCAAAGGAAAACTAAACGTAAGACAGAAGTGCAGGAACTTAGTACACACCCATCCTTATCAGATTTCGTCCCATATATGCAAATTTCTTAGCAATAAGATTGTCAGTAGTTTGAAACAGCCATTTCAAATGAATTTCTTTGAAACATAAAATATTTGAACTTATCACAGCCAGGAACTTTCTATACACTTTACATAAATATTTATCTCATTTAGTTATCAGAACAATCTTATGAATAAATACTCCTGTATTCCTATTTTATTGATGAGCAGACAAACAAACAAAGAAAAGACAAATAATTTGCTTCAGGTCATTCTTCCATTAAGTAACAGAATAAGAGTTGAAATCTTACTCTGAATTCAGAGACTGATCATATGACCACTACACCAACACATTCAACTGTTTAAAAAAGAAATGTAAGAAATAATAATAGATTTATTATACCACTGAATTAGTTTGTAGGCAATTACATTTTTTAAACAAACTAGAAACCATTTAATATGGTTTGGCTGTATCCCCACCCAAATCTCACCTCGAATTGTAATAATCTCCATGTGTCAAGGGTGGGACCAGTTGGATATAATTGAATTACAGGGGCAGTTTCCCCCACAATGTTCTCATGGTAGTGAATAAGTATCATAAGATCTGATGGTTTTATAAAGGGGGCTCCCCTACACATACTCTGTTGCCTGCCACCATGTAAGATGTGACTTTGCTCCTCCTTCACCTTCCACCATGATTGTGAGGCCTCCCCAGCCATGTAGAACTACCAGTCCATTAAACCTCTCTCCTCTATAAATTACCCAGTCTCAGGTATGTCTTTATTAGCAGCGTCAGAACAGACTAATACACCATCTTACTATGCATATACAAATATTCAATCCCATTGGTAGAGATGAAAAAAGTTACTTTTAAACATTATATGTTTTTTTTTTTATTTAGAAATATCTGGCACTGACTCCTGTGCTTTGAGTTACCACAAGTTTTTGTTGCTCTTTCTTTCTTTTTTTTTTTAAATTTTTTAAACCTCACTTTCTTTATCAAAACTAAGGGAACCATAAAGATGTTAGAGAATTAAATAGTAAGTGTAACTTACTTACTATTTAAGTAGTGTGTCTGGGACATTTTCCATTTGGATTAATTCACCTTGAATTGAAACAGCAACTAAAAGTCATCTGAGGATTCAGTGTTTATTCAATTTGCATTTAGTTCTAAAGCAATTAATTTTCAAAAATATCAGTTATAGAAGGGAGCACTATCAAGTAGACATGCTGCCTAGGATGGTGTCTTCATTAGAAGGTACTGAATAAACATTTAATGCATGAATACATGCATTCTGAAGTTATAGTTGAAGAGACTTCAGTTTTGTGAAATAAAGTATTATAATATGGTGGCTCCATATGTTAGGTTGAAATTCCTGACTTAGCTGTATGCTGTGTATAATCTTGAATGTTTGCTTAACCTCTTTAAGCTGCAGGTCCTCATCTGTAAAATAAAGTTAAAAATTTAAGTACTGCTTAGGAATTTTTGTTTTTGAGGAGTAAGTAGGTAGCCCATAATAAATAATTTGCATTGGTTTTGGTCAGTAGTAGGCTTTAAGAATCAACTATTATTATTATTAAGTAGTAAAATTATGTAAATCTGTATGCTGTTAACTGCATGCTTCGATTCATTTTATTTTGTAATATTTGGATTTTAGTGTATCAACTAGTCCCCAAATGAGTGGAATGCAAAATATGAAGTCGTCTTTGAATAAATGAACTATATAAATCTCAATGCCAAATTTATTTTAAAAGTTGAATTTCTGTATGACCAAGAAATATGTTTGATATCTTTCAGTTTTTTTCCCCACTTTCAGTTTTTCACTCCCTCTTCTCTTGTTTCATTTACACAGATTTTAAGAAGTAAAGTCATAGATGAAATATTATTCTTACAACCTAATTTAACATTTTCTGAGTCAACTAAAGTCCAGCGTTTATTGACAATAGCACATAAACATCCTTTCCCCAACTAAAAATAGAAAAATATGTAGCTGCTTATCTTGTTCACCCTCATAATTGCTGCAGTAGCCAAGTTTTTGTAGTATGGATGAAATTTTCCACCAAAACAGACTGTCATTGAATCCTCAAATTTGGAAAATGTTTTAAATTATTTTCTTTTAGGATATAATTATAACTATTTGAATGTTGCTGAGGTAAACAGTTGTTTTTCTTGGCTATGCCTCCTATGCTTTTAAGCTATATTCTTTGCTAGCTGCTTCTACCTTTTCTACTTCAGCCTCAATTTCCTAGGAAGCTGAGTTAGATTCATGGTGTTGAATGCCATTCTTTCACTTAACAACCTTTAGGAAAACAACCTGTCTGCCAGACACCACACTGTGTAAGATTACCTCCATGATCTTCAGACTTTTCTAGTTATTACTTGTAATAGTTAATTTTAGATGTCGATGTGTTGGTCAGTTTTGCATTACTATAAAGGAATACCTGAGGCTGGGTAATTTATAAAGAAGAAAGGTTTATTTGGCTCATGGTTCTGCAGGCTGTACAAGCATAGCACCCACAACTGCTCAGTGTCTGGTGAGGCCACAGCTACCTTTTATTCATGGTGGAAGGTGAAGGCGGAGCAGGCATGGCACATGGTGAGGGAGGGAGCAGGAGAGTGAGCGGGGAGGTCCCAGACTGTTTTTAACAACCAGATCTTCCAGTAACTCATTACCATGAGTGGAGCACCAAGTCATTAATGAGGGATCCGCCTTCATGACTCAAACACCTCCCACTTGGCCCACCTTCAACATTGAGGATCACATTTCAACATGAGATTCGGCAGGAACACACATCCAAACCATCCAAAATATCCATCAACTTGAGTAGATTAAGGAAGACCTAGAGAACTGATAAAGAATTACCTCTGAGTCTGTCTGTGAGAGTGTTTCCAGAGAAGGTTGGCATGTGAGTCAGTGAACTGAGTGGGGAAGATCCTCACTCAAAATGAGTGGGCACCGTTCAGTCAGCTGGGACAGTAGGTAGAACAAAACGGAGAGAAAGGATTTCTCTCTCTCTCTCTCTCTCTCTCTCTCCCCCTCTCTCTCTCTCTCTCTCTCTCTCTGTCTCCTGGAGATGGAAAACTCTCCTCCTTCTTCCCTTGGACATCAGAATTCTAGGCTCTCTGGCCTTGGTACTCCAGGACTGACACCAGAGGACCTCTAGTTTCTCAGGCCTTTGACCTTAAACTGAGAATTACACCATCGCTTTCCCTGATTCTGAGGTCTTTAGACTGAGACTGAGCCACATTACCAACATCCTAGAGCCTGCAACTTGCAGACAGACTGTTGTGGGATGTCTCAGCCTCTACAATCAAATGAGCCAACTTTCTTAATAAATATCCTCTTATATATCTATGCAGTAGTCCCTCCTTATTCCAAGAGAATATGTTCCAAGACCACTAGTGGATGCCTGAGACCCCAAACAGTATCAAATTCTATATATACCACCTTTTTTCCCCTATAAATCATACCTATGATAAAATTTAATTTATAGTCATAGTAAAATATTAACATTAACAAATAATAAAATAGAAACATTACAACAATATAGTGTAATGAAAGTTGTGAATGTAGTCTCTCCCTCTCAAAATATCTTGTTGTACTCTACCTCAGATAATTGAAATCACAGAAAGCAAAACTGTTGATAGGGTGAAATTATGTGTGCATGTTTACGTGTGTATGTGTGTGTGTATTGGTTCTGTCTCTCTGGAGAACCATGACTAATACATTATCTAAGGTTTATTAGTCTGTGCAATCAATGGAACTGTGGTGTGTAGGATATAACAATATCACAATCATAGAACTATAGGACTGAAGATGTTATGATTTAAAAATCTCACTTTCAGGCAGGACCATAACCAATGCCAGAGAATTGAGATTCTGTATAAAACTTTCAGGAAAAGTGATTTCATGACTCCTCTCAATAGTTTACTAATATTTGGGAAAAAACAGATGATATTAGGATTTTTCATGTATGTTTTTAAACATATGTAAAATTAAAATGTAAATATTTCAAAAGAACATCATTTAGAAAGTTAGGAATTCTACAAAGATGACCAAATTTATAAATAAAGGGTTTTTAAAACACATAAAAATCATAATTAACAAGCATAAAAAAATTTTTTCAAACTTTCCATTTTTTACTTTGCCATGGATCATTCCCCAAAAATGTCAATGTGAATAATTCTCTGCTTTTATGATCATTCACAGCAATTTTTGACATTTTTGATGTTTCTCACATTTTTGCATAAAGACAAGCTGTATCAGCATTGGGGTATTTGTTGAAAGTGCCTATTTCTGTATCCTACTTCACAGCTAGTGTATTGGTCAGTTCTCACACTGCTAATAAAGACATATGTGAGACTGGGTAATTTATAAAGGAAAGAGGTTTAATTGACTCACACTTCCACATGACTGGGGAGGCCTCACAAACATGACAGAAAGCAAAGGAGGAGCAAAGTCACATCTTACATGGTGGCTGGCTAAGAGAGCTTGTGCAGGTGAACTCCCATTTATAAAACCATCAGATTTCATGAGACTTATTCACTACCACAAGAACAGTATGAGGGAAACTGCCCCCCATGATTCAATTATCTCCACCTGGCCCCACCTTTGACACATGGGGATTATTACAATTCAAGGTGAGATTTGGGTTGGGGACCCAGCCAAATCATATCTACTAGTGAATCAAAAATGTTGGTACTGCCAGGTGTCATGGCTCATGCAGGTAATCCCGATACTTTGGGAGGCCAATCAAGGCAAGAGGATTGCTTGAGGTCAGGAGTTCAAGAGGAGTCTGGGCAGTGTAACAAGACTGTCCCCACAAAGAAATTTTTTTAATTAGCGGGGCGAGGTGTCATGCGCCTATAGTCCCAGCTAACTGGGAAGCTGAGGTGAGAGAATTTCTTGAGCCCAGGAGCTTGAGGCTGCAGTGAGCCATGATTGTGCCACTGCACTCCAGCCAAACCAGCAGAGCGAGACTGTCTCAAAAACAAGTTGGTGCATTTTTGTACTCATTATCATGATATACAGTTCTTCATTATGTTTTCATTTGCACTGATTTTCAAGTGCTTGATTATGTATCTAGTACACAGTTACCACTCATTAAGTGAAATTATTTCCCAATAAAATGGTAAGCTCTTTTAGAAGGCTAGGACATGGCTATATTCTTTTCTGTATGCTAGGGAGGTATCAATGCAATAGAGATTCAAAATGTTGATTTTGAATTTCTTTGCATCTTTATTATTTCTTCATATCTTTTTTCCTTAGCTTCTTCTAAATTATTTTTAACCCACTCCAAATTTAGTAGAACATGTTAAATTTTATACCTTATGTATTCACGTTTTTAAAATTCTCACTAAAATTTCTCTTCCCTTTCTCTATCCCTGATGATCCCTATTGTTCTTCTCTGACTTGGATCATTGCTTTATTACATCCTCCCACTGCTATTCTATTTTTTATGTCTTTCAACCCAGGGGTGGCTAGACAGGTAAATCTTGGGAAGAATATGAAGTAGTTGATGAGGTAGATGTTTCAACATCAAATAATCAATTGCCTGTGTATTTTTACATGTAAATTTTGCCACAGTTACTGATATGGTTTGACCCAAATCTCACCTTGAACTGTAATAATCCCAATGTACCAAAGGCAGTGCCAGATGGAGATAATTGAATCATAGGGGCGATTTCTCCCATACTGTTCTCATGGTAGTGAATAAGTCTCACAAGAACTGATGGTTTTATAAATGGGAGTTCCCCTGCACAAGCTCTCTTGCCTGTCACTATGTAAGATGTGATTTTGCTCCTCATTTGCCTTCTGCTATGATTGTGAGGCCTCCTCAGCCATGTGGAACTGTGAGTCAATTAAACCTTTTTCTTTTATAAATTACCCAGTCTTGGGTATGCCTTTATTAGCAGCATGAGAACAGACTAATACATTACTGTCACTTTTCTGAATATGAGTTCATTAAAATAGTAGTAATAATGATGTGATTATTTTAGTGTAAAGTACTTAAAAGGAGTCATTTGTTTATACATACTAACATCCTTTATAGAAAAAAATTAAAGAAAGACGTTTGTGTGTGTGTGTGTTTGTGTGTGTGTGTGTGTAGACAGGCAGATCTTAGTTATTTGTTCTACCGTATTTTCAATTTTGTGTCTTATTTCACTTTTTAAATATGGATGATGCTAAACTCCTCATTTTATTCCATCACAGATTGAAAGGGATTTTTCTTTTTCGACAAACTTAGGCAGAAACCTCAGAGGAAGAGGCAACTAGGATCCATTGACTAAAGCAGTGGTGGATGAAAGAGGTGAAGCGAGGTGGGGACACTGGAATGAAGAGGTTGTTCTCCTGACTCTTCTGCACCAGCATAGCCCTGGATTCAACCCAAGCTGGTTAGATTAATACAATCGGAAAAAGATATCAACCCGTAATTTATAATTCCCTACCACAGCCGGACATAAGAACCTTATGGGTCTATGAAAACCATAAGAATTTCTCTGCCAGATAAAATATAGTTTTTACTTAGTTTCAAAATATTTCCCTGTCAGAAGTGCTTTAGATACTTAAGTAGACAAAATTGTCTCACATGCCAAATCCCGAGGGACAACATCACCTTTAAAGATCAAATTAATTTCATTGATATATAATAGCTAGTACTCACTGTTTGTTCAACTAATAAAGAAGGCTGTTAATGAATGATTGAAGAGTTTGGGATTACTGTAAAATTAAATCAAGAACATTTAATGTCTTAAGATTGTTTTGAAACTGATAACCAATGGTTTACACTGCACCTTTACTAGGGGAAGCCACTGTGACTAGCAAGTCAGCATGGAGTATGAAAAAGGGGAGTAGAAGAGAGAGAATCTGTCAATGTCTCAGTAACGGTAACACTGTCTAAACATTGAATATGCTGAACAGGAATATGGTTTCCAGCGTGTATTCTGTTACATGGTCTCAACTTTTGCTTAAGTGTTAGACTCATTAAGCACCTGGTTTTCCATAGGCACAGAATAAATGTCTTTCGAATGAATAATTTAACGAGTAAGAAAATGGATCATTAAATGAATTATGACATCTATAATTTGATATTCATGAAGGCTGTTTAAAATAATATTTAGAGTATTTATTTACATGAAAATATCTTCACATTGTATTGTTAAATTTAAAAACTGGGCCAGTTGTGGTGGCTCACTCCTGTAATCCCACCACTTTGGGAGGCCAAGGTGGGCAGATCACTCAAGGTCAGGAGTTTGAGACCAGCCAGGCCAACATGGTAAAACCCTGTCTCTACTAAAACTACCAAATTAGCCGAGGGTAGTGGCTGGCACCCGTAACCCCAGCTATTCAGGAAGCTGAGGCAGCAGAATCGCTTGAACCTGGGACATGGAGGTTGCAGTGAGTCAAGATTATGTCACTGCACTCCAGCCTGGGTGACAGAATGAGATTCCATCTCAAAATAATAATAATAATAAATAAATAATAAATAAAATAAAAACAGTTGATTCATCACAAAGTATACTCACATTTTTGTTTAATAATTATATATTTGAAATTTAGATTGTGTGTATATATATATATACTTAAAAAATACACATTGGAAAAATATATTATCCCTAGTTTTTCAACATTTTTACGTACAATTCAATGGAATTGTTGGTGATATTCTGAGGTATACATTCCTAGTTATGTGCTAGGATAAACTACTGTAAGTGGAATTACTAGATCAAACAGTTTCCTCTTCCTCCTCCTCCTCCTACTCCTCCTTCTTCTTCTTCTCCTTCTTCTTTTTCTTCTTCTTCTTCTTCCTCCTCCTCCGCCTCCTCTTCTTCTTCTTCTTCTTAATTTCTTGTTTTCAAAGAGATAGTAATCAAATAACCTTATTACTAAATATGTATTTACAAAGAAAATGATCACTCTGATGCAAAGTAATATTTTTCAAGAGCAAATAATGAAAAGAATTTAGGGCTTACACAGATGTTCTTCCAGCATGTACAAGGTCCTGTGGCAGAATGAACCATCGTTTTTTGAGAAGCTGAAAGAGGGTTGAGTGAGAGTTGCTCAGAAAGAAGCATGCAGAGTGTAATGATGTATGTCTAGAGAGATGCATGGAAACCAGATCGTGCAGTGGCTTCTGGACCATGTTAAGGGTTTTGTTCTTTATTCTAAAAGTAACAGGAAGTCCATTATGAATTTTAAGCTGATGTCTTGGGGCATTCAACATATGAGAATGGTATTTCAAAATGCTTTCTCCTGCTGCAATGCAAACTACTTTGGGGAAAATTTAGAATGACAGATGTGGACACCAATTCATAGTGAATGTATTTGATTCATATTTAAAAAGCAAATTGACAAAACAAGGTGAAAGACAGGATATGGGAAGTGAGGGAGAAGGAGATATCAATGTTGATGACTGGAATTTTACTTTATAGAATTAGATGGATAATAATCCAATGACTCAAATATGGAATATAGGATGACATCGATTGTTAAGTAGGTAATTGTATGACAGGAATAGTCTGGGGCTCAGGGGAGAGGATTGGACTAGAGATAGATTTGTGTGGGAGTGTTAGGTGTACAGACAGTGATTGAGTCTATGGGAGTTGATGAGATTGCCCAAGGACTGAATAGAAAGGGACATATGAAGAGAATCTTGGCTTGAATCTTGAGGACATCCAACAATTACCGATTGAATAAAGAAGAAAAGACTAGTAAAGAAGATGGAGAAAGAGGAGGAAAAGAAAATGACAAAAGTGTTCTGAGTAATAAAGACTATAAAGAGGTGAAAAAATATGATGGAAAATGAAAACAGAATTTAAAACTATGAATATTACTGATGACCTAGTTGCATAGCACTTCAGGAGAGGTAAAAAGAGAAGTCCAATTGGTATTACTGGGAAGTGAGTGAGAGTTGAGAAAATAGTGCATAGAGATAACTGGTAGAAGAAATTTAGTTAGGAACAGAGGAGGGTAAACACAGTGTCTGGAGCATTATATGGGTCCTTAATTATTTATGTATTGACTTCAGATCAAGATATTTGTTTAAGCCTATTATTTACTATAAGGAGCAAATTAATGTCAAGTAGAGAAAGAAAAATTGGTAATATGAGGAACCTGGGGAGACTCCACAGTACTGGAACAGCATTGGTCTTAGAAAGAGAAGCAATTCCGTGTTCTGCTTTGGAAGCCTCTCTTCACATATGTATTATATATTGCAGCTGACTCTATGTTAACAGTTGTATCTCCTTATGCTGTGAATTTATTACTTCTTAAATCTTTAATGCTATCAAGATTAGAAACTCAGAAAAATAGATGTAAAAAATCCACAGAAAATTTTTGGAATTTTCTATCCATCTATTACACTTTTCACCTGGGATTTAGTAGTTGTCTTACAGGCAGAATAAGTTACTGCCCAGAAACTTTTAGTTTAGTTTAGCTTAGTTTTTAATCTTTGGTCAACCACAGTTAATCTCAGACTTAGATACACACAGAAGTTACTAAGTGAGATTGTGTATATCCCATCACACCCTCTACAACACTGCATATTTATTTGGTTTTCCATTTTTGTCAGCTTGATGGACATTTTCTCATCTTCACTTCAATTAATCCCATTTTTTCCACTTTAACACAGAATTTAGAGTGAACGAAGCTTTATTTATCTTTCATCTTACTTCTAAGTAATAGCTAACATTTCCAGGTCTTCCTTATGTTGAATCAATAAGAATGAAATGTTTCGACCTTGGGCAGAGTGACCCTGTGTTTTATCCTCTTAGCAAGTACCTGTCCTGTAGAGACAAAATATTTTAAAAAGATAAAACTTTCATTTTAAAAATTCACAAATTTCCTTATAAAATTCTGTATATTTTATGAAGAACTTTGAACTCATAATGTCCTATTCATATTTTTTATCCCTAATGCCTAGTGATATTCAACAATGTGTGTTAAACATATAAGTGAATGAATGAATGGTTTGTGAATTGTTATGTCTAAATTGGCATGGTTCTTGAAAAATGAACATGATGTTATTTTTTCAGATTATTATTTTAATTGACCACTAATATAAATACTTAAAATATAAAATCATTCATTCTTACAATATTCTTTAGATATTATTAATCCCATTGGAAAAATGAGAAAATTGAGGCTTAGAGACTTTATGTAAGCAGTGCTAGTTTATTCATATAGTAACAGGGGAACCTGGAAGTCTTTTGTATATCTGACTCCAAAGTACATGATCTTTGCCATGTCACAAATGGTGATACATGTGTTTGGTCATAAAAACTCACAACAATGAGCATATTTATTTCCTATCATCAACTTCTACCCAGACAGATCTGTGGGATAGAGACACTATAATTTTAGGCGTTTTACTTGGATTTATCTTCTAGAGAGAACCATTCAGTTTTCTCTATGCATGGTGTACTATAGAGGTATGAAAAATGGGTCTTCAAGTAAGTTTTTTCTTGGAAAAAATAGAACTATATTTTAACACATTTAAGTACTAGTATTAGCTTATCATGCTAAAAATGTTGTAACTGAGTCAGAAACAATTCTATGTAAGCACAATATAAAAACTTGGTAATAACCAAATAGTTGTCTGACCCCAAATATTTAACTCTAAGAAATCTAATTCTGGCTTTATTCCACGGTGCTTTGGGAAGAGCTCACCCTGAATTATGCTATTAACCAATAGTTTTTTTTTTTTTTTTCTGAAGTACACCATACAACACCATCTTAATCTGGGACTTCAGGGCAACTTGACAATGAAAAAAAGCATACACAGGCAACTTTCTGATCATTCAATGGCCTTCCTGTGACCTAGCCACAACCACTCTATTAATCTACTTTATCATGGGGATTAGTGGCGAAAAATCCTCATCCTTCCAGCGGGCACATCTGTTCCTAACTTTTCTTATCTCTCCATGTTCATTCCATGCGGTACATCTATGCTTCAATAGCCATGAATGTCTCTGCTTTTGAGAAGAAACTATTTTCTGTCGTTTTATTTCTATAGAAATTTTTTAAATAAAAAAAATTGCTATTCTGTCCTTTCCTGTCTTATATATACTTCCAAATACATAGCATATTTGAGTTTCCTCAAAGACCACAACATACTGCTTTTCTGAGCAAGTTTTACAGCTGTGCAGCATTTACCAAGAGAAATCTGCTGTTTAAAGCCATGAATGATGCCCACCAGAGCACCACTTTTATATATGCTCTAAATAAATGCATGAATGTTTCTTCCTAGCATCTAAGATCAATGAAGTGTTTCACAAAATAATTCATGCTAGAGGCAATCTCTTTACCTCTGACTCAGGCACACTTAAAGCAAGAAGGAGGTGTGTTGGGTCTGGTTGATGGGGTGCCTGTCTTCTTCCGGCAGCCTGACTCAGACTGGGAACTGTGGTATAGGGAGCAAGGCCGTCTCATCGACACACTCCCTTCTCCCAAGTTTAGTCTAGGGATCACGCAAAGGGAAGGAGCTCCATGTTTCTCCTTCTTCTCTGGCCTCTGAACACAGGTAAAAGTCTTCTAACTTCAATTATAGTGACAAACAGAAAATACACCAAAAAAAACACTAACCACTTCTGAATGACATATTTAATTTTAAGATTCATTTTTTTAAATTAAATACTTATTTTTACTAGTTTCCAAGATGTTTGAGTGAGATAGAATATTATTTACTTACGTTTTAATTTTTTTAAAATTAGGAATGTGGTGTTCTCTACATTTAAAAATAGTATAAAAAAGGAGAAAGTCATTATTGAAGACATCTATGCTTTCATGGTTCAGAGTTTTATATTCTTATACATAGCTAAAAATAAGGTTATAATGGAAATACTGGTGACTTTTTGGCTAAGCACTTCATGTGATATTTGAGATTACATATATGTGTGTGGGTGTGAACGTATATATGTGTGTATGTGTGCATATATGTATACACACATGCACATATTTAATACATTCATATATACACTAAAATATCAGCTACAAAGTAGCTTTTGATTATTTGTTTGTTTAAATGGCCAATAACTAACAAAAGGTTTTATATGACCAAGGAGCTCTTTTACAAATGTACAGGTTTATCACAAAGACACCAAAGTACTCCGTGGTCAGTTTCTTCTATAGCAAGGCAGGCTCACAGCTGAAATTGGTTTGAAGTTTGTTGGGCTGGAGTATTTTGATAAATGGAGATAAACGATTAAAATTGTTCAGTCTTTCCAAGCCTTAGCAAAATATGACAGTATATATGTCTCCAAGAGATTTATGTTTACTCTTACAGCTGGCTGTTCATAGCTGCACCATTCCTTCGGGAGGTCTGCAGATCTACAGAGGATGAGAGTGTTTCACAGCTGCAAGAGATTTAGATCCCTTTAAAGTACTGCTGGAGCTCCAGCAAACCAATGTTTCAAAAGAAAGTAAGGCTATGTGGTATTCATAAGCTTCCCAGCCTTAACCTGGGGAAGCTCACCTGTCAAAGCCTGCTTACTAAAAACTTCGCTGAATTGTTAGCTGACATTACAAAATGTCTAAAATGTCATCATGTGTAGCAAACAAATCCCTGCATTTCCACATGTTGTTCCTGGGGCAAGTGAACAGCAAAACGCAACAACATACTGAATAAAAGCGTGTTCATCAAAAAATTCAGTTGTCTATGAGGAAGATGTGATGTGGGAGGAAGTGGCTATATCATTGTTACAGGAGGGGAAGGCTGGGGGAGGAATGAGGGAAGGAGGCAACTGTCTGTTGGATGTCTCTTACGTACCAGCAAGGTGGACTCCCTGTCCCATACCCTGCTCTGTGGTGGGTCCAGCACTCTGTGGTGAGAACAAACAAAAAAGAAAGGAGAGATGGCCAAGCAACAGGCTGCCAGGATTCATTATACTTCTACAAAACCAGAAGAGGAAAGAGTATCTACACATTCCTAGCCCTGGTTCGTTTCTGGGATTTCCTTTCAAGCAGAGAGGCAACTGCGGGGACCAGGCAACTTGGCTATATTACTATACAGTTTGCAGTTTAACATGGACGCTGACTGGGGTTAGCAAAAGAAAAGACAAAGCAGGCAACCAGTAGGACTCATTTCTTCTGTAGAAGGCAATTTAATCAATGTATACACATCACATTTTTGCTTCATGATCTCATTCTTAATCTATATCACAAGTGATTCCCAAACTTATATTAGAACTTCTTCCTTTTTAATGTTATAATAATTTATTGTTTGGAAGCAACGATAGCTTCCAAACACTGAGTCCCTGAATTACGAGTGTTTAATCACCAGGCAGTGAAGGAGGACTGCCGGCTTCTGTTGCTGTGGAAGAACCTTAGCCTCGCCACTGACAGCATGGCTAAGAGCAGAAAAGAGTACACACTCTATGCAGGCAAGCAGATTCCAAAGGAAAGGGGCCACGACTGACCCGCTTGTCACCATGCATTAACCATTCCTACAAGATACTCTTCTTTCTGTGAAGGTAGGTAAATAAAGGAAACATCAGAAATTACTCCATGCCACCCATATCCAAGTACAATCTCTATAGTAGATACAATTAAACTAAAATTACACAGAAAGACTGAGTATAAAGTGTTGAACATTACTATATAAAATAACTACAGAAAACTAAGGTGATAATGTTAATACTCAAAAAAGAAAAACTAGAGGAAAAGAACTTTATCTGAAACAGGGGAATTTTATGTCACAAAGTATCCTGTTCAAAATAAGATAGTTAATACTGCCACCTACTAAATAGTATAGATCACAATCCATTATAAAAAAAAAAAACCAAACAAAAAAAAACAGATTAAAATAGAAGGACAATTGCCAAGAACACAATGACAATATCAAATATCATGTGGGTCAATTATCAACTAACTATATATGCAAAATAAATTGGAGGACATCAAATGCCATAAAAGAATGATTCAATAGATTCTCAACAAAGAATATGGCTTATTTTCAAATATCCACAATATAGCTATAATTTTTTTAAAATTTCATTGAGTACATCATTAAAACATCAACAAATTTTCATACTAGTAATAGCCTAGGCCACATTCCCTGAGAAATTAATACAGTAAAATTAGGAATTAGCATAATAAATGTTTTCACAAGGAAAATAACAGTAATAACACAACTATTTAAAATTTTTTCTAAAGAAGAAAAACATGTTGCAAAAGAACCCCTGGGTTCAAAAGAATATGAAAGGATGTCATGGAAATTGAAGGCTAGTTAGAAAATAACAGTGAGAGTACCAGAGAGTGACAATGGGGGTCAGGGGAGGGGACATGAACTGGGAAAAATGTATGGCCTTAAATGTTTGCATTTTTGTTCAAGAAATAACTAAAATAAATGAAGCGATAACTCAAGAAATCAGGGGTAAAAACACAAAACAAATGCCAGGACCACAGGAAGAAGGATATAATAGAAATAAAGATAAGAAAGGATTGAGACCCTGGGAACAAAATGCAATGAGTCTTTTCGGGAGCAAAAGGAGTTTTTAAAATTAGTATATTTTCTAAAACTGAAAACTAAATATTAAAAACATTAAGATTATTCTTATCCACAAGGTGCCTGATAATCCTATCAGTAAAATTTCTTCAATATTAAGTGATGTTCTGCCATTGTGTGTGTGTGTGTGTGTGTGTGTGTTTGTGTATGTGGTGTTCATATGTGTGAGCATGTGTGTGTATATTCCAAAATGCAAATTAACATCAGGAAAATGTACTTTTATTCCTATAATGCACTTTTAAGATTATATGGTTCAATAAGAACTAGTAATTCGGCTGAGTGCAGTAGCTCGCGCCTATAATCCCAGCACTTTGGGAGGACGAGGCAAGCGGATCACCTGAGGTCAGGAGTTTGAAAGCAGCCTGACCAACATGGAGAAACCCTGTCTCTACTAAAAATACAAAATTAGCCAGGCGTGGTGACTCATGGCTGTAATCCCAGCTACTCGGGAAGCTGAGGCAGGAGAATTACTTGAACCCAAGAGGTGGAGGTTGGGGTGAGCCAAGATGGCGTTATTGCACTCCAGCCTGGACAACAAGAGTGAAACTCCGTCAAAAAAAAAAAAAAAAGAAGAACCAGTAATTCTCAGTGTTTAATAGATGTTTGGGTTACATGCTGAGTTGAGAATGGCAATAAAAAGTAATAATTCATTTTAACCATCAAAAATAACTTAGTTCTGAAAACAATGATTATTTGTGTTTTTATTATTTGTGTTGCTAGAAGAATATTTAAAAAGTTTATTGTTTATACCAAATCAAATTTTTAGTGCCTATAATATTATTCCTTCAACACCTGTCTGTGGAAGAGCTGCTATGAGAAAAGTACTGGGTAAGCAATGATGAACAAAAGCTGACATAGTTCCGGACCTCATGGAACTTACAGCCTATAGGACAAGAAATCTATTCATCAAACATTGCATAAACAAATACAAAAGTATTACATGAATAGTTACTATTTAAAATCATAAGATTATGTAAAAAGGAGATTTGATATAGTCAGGCAAATCAGGGAAGTCTTTCCTAAGGAAGCAACAGTTTTGCAGAGATTTGGGAATTAATGATATCAAGTCAATCAGCAGGTACAAAGAACTCCAGGCAGAGTAATTATCATATTCATAGGCACCATGGCAAGGAGGGACTAGACCTTTCTGTAACTAGAGAGTGTGGCTGGTATCCACTGAGGGAGTCAGAAAGTATCTGGTATATAGTGAGGGAAAAGAAAGACTCTGAAGTCTCTGCCAGGGTCTTAGCTTCTTACAGAAGAGCCATGGAGATTAAATAAACTTTAGAAACAGAGTGTGTGTGGGTTTGAGAGAGAGAGAGAGATTGATCAGATTTGTGCATTAAAAATGTTCTGGCTACAGTGTTTGCATAGAGATTGTGGGGAAGAAACTGTGGGACTAGAGAGACCAGTTAGGAGACTGTTTTGTGAGTCCTCGTGCCAGCTGATGGCGACATGGCTGGAGCACTGGAGACAGAGTTCAAGAAATGTCCATCAGCATCATCTAGCCAATGTTCCAATTCCGTACAACCTGTTTATTTACAGTTTTGTAGAATAAAACAAGGAATTACTCACTCCTAGAAATTTATGATGAATACAAGTACAAAGATGAGTCAAAGAGAATAGATGAAATTTGAATTTCTTTTTCTTTTTCTTTTTCTTTTTTTTTTTTTTTTTTTTTTGAGATGGAGTCTCACTCTGTCACCCAGGCTGGAGTGCAGTGGCACCATCTCGACTCACTGCAACCTCCGCCTCCCACGTTGAAGCGATTATCCTGCCTCATCCTCCTGAGAAGCTGGGATTACAGGCACGCACCACCATGCCTGGCTAATTTTTGTATTTTTAGTAGAGACGGGGTTTCACCATGTTGGTCAGGCTGGTCTCAAACTCCTGACTTCATGATCTGCCCACCTCAGTCTCCTAAAGTGCTGGGATTACAAGCATGAGCCACCAGGCCTGGCCCTGAAATTTGAATTTTAAGTGATCATCTCCAGAGATACTTTTCAAAATGTTGTTTTAGGATAAGACTTCTGAAAAGAGCTTAGGAGTCATTTGATTTATTTATTTACTTATTTAATTACTTTGTAGATATAGGGTCTCATTTTGTTGCCCAGGCTAGTTTCAAACTCTTGGCTTCAAGCGATCTTCCTGCCTTGGTTTCTCTAAGTGCTGGGATTACAGACCTGAGCCTCTGTGCCTGGCCAGGAGCCTCATTATTAAATCATACCATGTGAAAGGGAGGCAAAGCAAGATGGTAGATTAGAAGGCTGCGTCAATCTTACTCCTCATACCCACCCCCTGCCGTGAGGACACCAAGTTAACCTATACAGAAAATAAAAACACCTTCATAAGCTTCATCAGGTAAGCACTCACAGTACTTGGTTTTAACTTCATATCACTGAAAGAGGCACTAAAGAGAGAAAAAACAGCCCTGAATCACCAATGCCAACCCACCTTGCTTTCCCCACCCCCAACAGCAGCTCTAGAGTAGAAAGGAAACCCAGACCAAACTAGCTGATGCCTGCCCAAGGAGGGAGCATTTAAACCAGCCCTAGCCAGGAGGGAATTGCAGATGCCAGTGGTCCGAACTTGAGTTCCTGCAAACCTCGCCACCAAGGGCCACATCACTCTGTGTCTCCAAGTAAACTTAAAAGGCAGTCTAGGCTATAAGGACTGCAACTCTTAGGCAAGTCCTAGTGCTAAACTAGGCCCAGAGATAGTGCACTGAGGAGGGTATGTTACACACTGAGAAACCACCTGGGGCAGCTATGGGAGTGCTGGCATCACCCCTCCCTCGACCCCAGGCTGCGCAGCTGAAGACTCCAAAAGAGAACGCTTCCTTCTGCTTGAGGAAAGGAGAGGGAAGAGTGGAAAGAACTTTGCCTTGTATCTAGGATACCAGCTTAGCCACAACAGGATAGAGCCCTGGTCAGAGTCTTGAGGTCCCTATTGCAGGCCCCAGCTCACAGACGACATTTCTAAACATACCCTGGACCAGAAGGAAAGGATCCAATCCTGTTGGCATTCATCACCTGCTAATTGAAGAGCCCTTGGTCCCTGAATAACCAGCAGTGATACCCAGGTACTACACTGAGTCCTTTGGGTAGGCCTTGAAGACTTACTGCCTTCCTGTGAGACTCAGCACATTACCAGCTCTGGTGGCTACTGGGCAAAACTTCTGCTTAAGAAAAGCAGAGGGAAAAGTAAAGGGAACTTTGTCTTGAGCATTAGGTACCAACACTGCCACAGTGGGGGAGAGTACGAATTGGGCTCTTTGGGGGTCCATGATTTCAGATATTGACTCTTGGACAGTATTTCTGAACCTGCCTGGGTCATAGGGGAGCCCATTGCCCTGATGAGTGAATCCCAGGCAAGGCAGCATTCACCACAAGCTCAGTTAAGAGACCTTGACCTTAAAGTAACATCTGTGGTAGTCTGGCAGTACTCTTTATGGCCTGCGGTGGCGGTGGCCACAGAGTGAGACTCCTCTGCCTTTGGAAAGGAAGAGAAGAGTGGGAAGGGCTGCATCTTATGGTATGAATGCAAGTTCAGTCGCAATATGATGTAATACCTGGTAGACTTATAAGGTTTTTGACTTTAGTCCCTGACTCCTGGACAGTACTTCTGAACACACCTGTGTCCTGAGGGACCTTACTGCCCTAAAGGGAAAGACACAGGCCTGGCTACCTTTGACACCTGCTGATTGTAGAGACCTACAGCCTTGAGTGAACGTAGGCAGCAGCCAGGGAGTAATTACAGCAGGCCATGGTTGAGACCCAGTGCTGTGTTAGCTTCAAGTCTGACCCAGCACAGTCACAGTAGTGGTGGCCACAGAGGTGCTTGTGTCACTCCCCCCCCGCCAAGTTTTAGGTGGTTCAGAACAGAGAGAAAGAGAGAGAGACAGAGAAAGAGAGAGAGACAGAGAAAGAGAGAGAGACTGTTTGAAAAAAGTTAGGAAAGAGACCAAGAGTCCTCCAGGTAATCCAGAGAATTCTCATGGGTCTGGTCCAAGACCATCAAAGCAGTATATCTATGAGTCTATAAGAACCACAGAATTACTGGGCTTGGGGTTCCCCCTAAAGCAAATACAGCTTAAATTAATATCATAACACCAAAGTCCTTTCAAATATCTGAAAAGATTTCCCAAGAAAGTATAAATAAGCCCAAACAGTAAAGACTACAATAAATACTTAACCATTTGGTGTATCTACAAGCATCAACACCATCCAGAAAAACATGACCTCACCAAATGAACTAAATAAGGTACCAGGGACCAATCCTGGAGAAACAGAGATAGGTGACTTTTCAGACAGAGAATTCAAAATAGCTGTAATGAGGAAACTTAAAGCAATTCAAGATAACACAGACAAGAAATTCAGAATTCTATCAGATAAATTTAACAAGAATTTGAAATAATTTAAAATAATAAAGCAAAAATTCTGGAGCTGAAAAATGCAGTAGGCCTACAGAAGAATGCATCTGAGTTCTTTCGTAGCAGAATGGGTCAAGCAGAAAAATAAATTAGTGAGCTGAAAGACAGGCTATTCAAAAATACCCCATTAGAGGAGACAAAAGAATAAAAAACAATGAAGCACAAACCTATAGGACCTAGAAAATAGCCTCGAATGGGCAAATCCAAGAGTTATTGTCCTTAAAAGAAGATAGAGAAAGAGATAGAGGTAGAAAGTATGTTCAAAGACATAATAACAGAGAACTTCCCAAACTTAGAGAAAGACATCAATATCTAGGTACAATAAAGTTGTAGAACACCAAACAGATTTAACCCAAAGAAGACTACTTGAAGTCATTTAATAATGAAACTCCCAAAAGTCAAGGATAAAGAAAGGACTCTAAAAGGAGCGAGATAAAATAAACAAATAGAATGAAGCTTCAATACATCTGGCAGCAGGCTTTTCAGTGGAAATCTTACAGGCCAGGAGAGAGTGGCATGACAAAAAGTGATGAAAGAAAAAAGCCTTTTAACCCTAGTATAGGGTATCTTGTGAAAATATGAAGGAGAAATAAAAATTTTACCAGACAAAGGTTGCTTCGTCAACACCAGCACTATCCTATAAGAAATGCTAAAGGGAATACTTCAATCAGAAAGAAAAGGACATTAATGAGCAATAAGTAATCATCTGAAGGTACAAAACTCACTGGTAATAGTAAGTACACAGGAAAACAGAATATTATAACACTGTAACTGTGATGTGTACTCTTATGCTAAGTAGGAAGACTAAATGATGAACCGATCAAAAATAATAACTACAACTTTTCAAGACAAAGTAAGTACAATAAGATATAAATAGAAACAATAAAAGATTAAAAAGAGGGTGGACTAAATTAAGGTATTCTTAACCTTAGTGTTAAGAATAGAGTTCTTATTAGTTTTCTTTCTCTTTGTTTATGTGAATAGTGTTATCAGGTTATAACAATGAGTTATAAGATAGTATTTTTAAGGCTCATGTTAATATCAAACCAAAAAGTGTACAATGGATACACAAAAAGTAAAAACAAGATACTAAATTGTATCACCAGAGAAAATCACCTTCACTAGTGGAAGGCAGAAAGATAAGACCATAAAACAAACAGATAACAAATTTTAAAATGATAGAAGTAGGTCCTTACTGATAAATAATAACACTGGATGTAAATGGGCTAAACTCTCCAATCAAAAGACATAGACTGGCTGAATAGACAAAAACAAAAAAGGTCCATTGATATGTTGCCTAGAAGAAACACATATCACCTATAAAGACACACACAGACTGAAAATAAAGTGATGGAAAAAGATATTCCATGCCAATGAAAACCAAAAAGGAGCAGGAGTTTCTATACTTAGATCAAACTAAATAGATTTCAAGGCAAAAACTACAGAAAGAGACAAAAAAGGGCTACCATATACTGATAAACTGGTAAGTTCAGCAAAAGGATGTAACAATTATAAATATATATGCACCCAACACTTGGGCACCCAGATATATAAAGCAAATACTGTTAGAGCTAAACAGATAGATAGGTCCCAATACAATAATAGCTGGACTTCAACACCCCACTTTCAGCACTGGATGAATCTTCCAGATAGAAAATCCACAAAGAAATATCAGGCTTAATCTGCAGTATAGACCAAATGTGTATATCTAATAGATATACACAAAACACTTTATCCAACAGCAGAAGAATACACATTCTTCTCCTCAGCATAAGGAACATTCTCAAGGATAGACCATATGTAATGTCATAAAGCAAGTATAAAAATATTCAAAAACATTGAATTAATATCAAGCATCTTCTGTGAACACATTGGAATAAAACTAGAAATTGTTTACAAGAGGAATTCTGGAAAATACACAAATAAATGGAAATTAAACAATATTCTCCTGAATGACCAGTGGGTCAATGAAGAATTTAACAAGTAAATTGAAAAATTTCTTGAAGCAAATGATAACAAAAATACATTATACCAAAACCTGTGGGATACAGCAAAAGCAATACTAAGAGGGAAGTTTATAACTATAAGTGTCTACATCAGAAAAGAGGAAAAACTTCAAATGAACAATCTAATGACGCATCTTAAAGAACTAGAAAAGCAAGAGCAAACCAAACCCAAAATTAGTGGAAGAAAAGAAATAATAAAAATCAGAGAAGAAATAAATGAAATTGAAATGAAAAAAAATACAAAACATAAATGAAAAAAATAGTAGTTTTTTGAAGCTAAACAAAGTTGAAAAACTGCTTGCCAGGCTAACAAAAAAGAGAGAAGATTCAAATAAATAAAATTGGAAATGAAAAAGGAGAGACACTGTGACTAATTCTGCAGAAACTTAAATGATCATTAGTGGCAACTATGAGCAAGTATATGCCAATAAAATGGAATATCTAGAAGAAATAGACAAATTCATAGATACATACAACATAGCAAAATTGGACTGGGAACAAATCCAGAACCTGAACAAACCAATAACAAGTAACCAGATTTAAGCCATATAAAAATCTCCCAGTATAGAAAAGGCAGGACCTGATTGTTTCACTGATGAATTCCCCCAAACATTTAAAGAATTAATATCAATTCTACTCAAACTATTCCAAAAAACAGAAGAGGAGGGAGTACTTTCAAAGTCATTCTACAAGACCAGTAATACCCTGATACCAAAACAAGATGAAGACACATCAAAGAAAAAGAAAACTACAGGCAAATATCTCTGACGAATATTGATGCAAAAATCCTCAATAAAACACCAGCAAACCAAATTTAACAATATATTAGAAAGACCATTCATCATAACCAAGTGGGATTTATCTCAAGGATGCAAGTATGGTTCAACATATGCAAATCAAAATATGTAATAGATCTGAACAGCAGAATAAAGGAAAAAAAACACATGAACATTTCAATTGATGCCAAAAAAGCATTTGATAAAATTCAACATCCCTTCGTGATAAGCAACCTCAAAAAACTGCAGAAAGAAAGAACATACATACCACAACATAATAAAAGCCATATATGACACTGACAAGTAGTAACATACTGAATGGGGAAATGCTGAATGTCTTTTTTCTAAGACCTGGAATACAATAAGGATGTCCAT
Source organism: Theropithecus gelada (assembly GCF_003255815.1). Taxonomy (NCBI): domain Eukaryota; kingdom Metazoa; phylum Chordata; class Mammalia; order Primates; family Cercopithecidae; genus Theropithecus; species Theropithecus gelada. Next base: position 117,504,474 of record NC_037672.1, read on the forward strand.
TGTCACCACTGTTATTCAACATAGTCCTGGAAGTCTTGGCTAGAGCAATCAAACAATAGAAAGATATAAAGGGCATGCAAATTGGAAGGCAGCTATGCTCACCACTATAACACCAACATATCTAGGGCATCCAAATTGGAGAGGAAGAGGTAAAATTATACTTGTTTGCAGATAATATGATCTTATATTTGGAAAAACCTAGAGAGTCCACAAGAAAACTATTAAAACTGATAAATTAAGTAAAGTTTCAGGATGCAAAGTCAACATGCAAAAATCAGTGGCATTTCTACACGCCAACAGTGAACAATGTGAGAATAAAAGTAATCCCATTTAGAATAACCACACAGAAAATTAAATACCTAGGAATTAACCAAAGAAGTGAAAGATCTCTATAGTGAAAATTATAAAATACTGATGAAAGAAATTGAAGATAACAGCAAAAAATTTTTTAAAAAGTTCATGCATTGGAAGAATCAATATTTTTTAAATATCCATGCTACTCAAAGCAATGTACAGATTCAATGCAATCCCTATCAAAATACTGATGACATTCTTCACAGAAGTAGAAAAGAAAGCTATCCTAAAATTTATATGAAATCACAATAGACCCAGAATAGCCAAACATATCCTAAACAAAAAGAACAAAACTGGAAAAATCACATTACCTAATTTCAAATTATATTGCATTGCTATAGTAATCAAAATGGCATGGTACTGAAATAAAAACAGATACATAGACCAATGGAACAGAATAGAGAACCCAGAAACAAATTCACACACCTACAGTGAACTCATTTTTAACAAAGGTGTCAAATACATACACTGGGGAAAACAGAGTCTTTTCAATAAATGATGTTGGGAAAGGTGGATATCCATATGCAGAAGAATGAAAGCAGACCCCTATCTCTCATCATAGACAAAAATCAAAATGAATTATAGATTTAAACCTAAGACTAAGACCTCAGATTATGAAACTGCTACAAGAAAACATTGGGGGGAATCTCCAGGATATTGGCCTGGGCAAAAACTTCTTCAGCAATACCTTGCAAGTACAGGCAACTAAAGCAAAAATGGACAAATGGGGTCACATCTAGTTATAAAGCTTCTGCACAACAAAGGATACAGTCAGCAAAGTGAAGAGACAACCTGCAGAATGGGAGAAAATATTTGCAAACTACCCCATCTGACAAGGGATTAATGGCCAGAATATATAAGGAGCTCAAACAACTCTATGGGAAAAATCTAATAATCTGATTAAAAAAAAAATGGGCCAAAGATTTAAATACAGATTTCTCAAAAGAAGACATACAAATGGTAAGCAGGCATATGAAAAGGTGCTCAACATCATTGGTCACCAGAGAAACATAAATCAAAACTTCAATTATATATCATCTCACCCCAGTTAAAATGGCTTATGCCCAAAAGACCGTGAAATGGTTACACTTTGTGTTCCCGCCCAAATCTCATCTTGAATTAGCACCTTTATCCCCATGTGTGAAAAGAGAAACCAGGTAGAGGTAATTGGATCATGGTAAGGTTTCCCCATGCTGTTCTCGTGATAGTAAGTGAGTTCTCATGAAATCTGATGGTTTTATAAGGGACTCTTCCCCCTTCACTACTCACTCTTCTCTCTCTTGCCACCATGTGAAGAAGGTCCTTTCCTCTCCTTTGCTTTCCCCATGATTGTGAGTTTCCTGAGGCCTCACCAGCCCTGCAGCACTGTGAGTCCATTAAACTTCCTTTTTAAATAAATTACCCAGTCTTGGGTATGTATTTATAGCAGTGTGAAAACAAACTAATACAGACAAACAATAACAAATGCTAGCAAGGATGTGGAGAAAAGGGAATCCTTGCACACCATTGATGGGAATGTAAATTAGTACAACCACTCTGGAGAAGAGTCTGGAGGTTCCTCAAAAAGCTAAAAATTGAGCTACTATATGGTACAGCAATCCCACTCCTGGGTATATACCCAAAAGAAAGGAAATCAGTATATCAAAGAGATAGCTGCACTCTTCTATTTCTTGCAGCACTGTTTACAATAGCTAAGATTTGAAAACAACTACAGATTCATCAACAAATGAATTAATAAAGAAAATGCAGTTCATGTACACAATAAAGTACTATTCAGCCATGAAAAGAATTAGATCTAGCCAGCTGCAATGACATGGACAGAACTGGAGATCATTATGTTAAGTAAAATAACCTAGGCACAGAAAGACAAACATTGCATCCCACTTATTTGTGGGATCTAAAATTAGAACAATTAAACTTATGGACAGAGAGAGTAGAAGAATTGTTGCCAGAGGTTTAAAAGAGTAACGGTGGACTGGAGGGAAGGTGGGGAAGGTTAATGGGTACCAAAAAATTTACAGAGAATAATATATGTAGTCTTCCACATGTTAAAAACAATCTTGTACAAATGTTTTAATTACACTTTTGACTTATTAGGTAATAATTATTAATTTTTTAGTTTATTTGTAGTGTGATAACATTGATAAGTAAGCAGAAGTAGAAAGGAAAAACTTCTGAAACATTTATGGAAAAAATTAAATTAAGAAAATTCTACCTATTGATATGTTTTCTTTCAAATAATCATACAAAAATAAAATTTCAATCCTATAGTCAAAACAGTTGATCTATCATTGTCTAATTCCAGATTTTCTCAGAAAATAGTTTGAGGCCCACTGTTTTTAGGAAAATCACATAAAGTGTTATATGAACACATGGTGTTAACAACTCTTCAGCAGATTTAAGTGAGAATTAATGGTTAGTCACACCATCCTTGCCTTCAAATTGAATGCGTGCTGTTCTTATCACTGGTTTCAAAATAAGAAAAAAAACAGGTATCTTAAGCCAATCTTTTTGCACAATGAAATATGAAAGTTCTCTTTAACATGTTAAATTTGTGGTTAATCTATTTGCAATGTCTGCTATCCCACTGCTTTTGTCAGTTTTGCTGATTTGCCTAGTTACATGTTTAATTGAAAAAGATCATTTTCTCAAACTGCAGAAATTGTATTGTCAAAAATATATCACCTAGGAATAATGTCTTTCTAATATATGTACTTACTTCAGTTAGGTTTTTAAAAAATTTACTCTTGCTCGCCTATAAATTATTTCAAGTAATGTGTTATTCAAATAATAAAGTACAAGTGCACCTGTTTTAGTGAATAAAACACGACTGATCGTAGATCTATTCATATTCATATACACTTAGTAAGGTTACAGAGTAGTATATATCAGTTTTTTTTCTAAACAGTTCCTAGCAAACTATTAAGAGGCAAGGTTCATACAAGTATGCTCGTTGTTATACTTTATTTATACCTTTGCTATCTTGTATTATTATTTATTTGTTTGTTTATTTTGTTTTAATTTGCCTAATTATTTTAATTGTACTTATGTCTATGAATTTACTATATGCTCATTTTATTAAAATTTGAAAATCTTTTTTTTTGTAGATTTTATGAAGGATTTCAAAAATTTGAAATGGAGACTGTATAGAAATCTGAGGGCCTATTTTGTACCTCTGTTCCTTATCCCAAACTCTTCCCAATACAAATACCTACCTTACTAAGGAAGAGATCTTAATAGGGGAGAAGAGGAAGCATTGAGAGATATAACAGATAAGTTGGCACAGGGTGTCAGATCTGGCCAAAGGAAAGAGCTAAAGCAACAATATTATGTATTTACATATTAGAAAGTATACTATTTCTTACTAAAGACCATGTAACTATTTTTCTAATTATTTAAAAATCTTAAGAATCTAAATAGAACCTGCAAATTTGCATATACTTAACATTTCATGTGTTTAGTAAATACCAACCATGGTTTAGTTTATCTGTTTTTCAGCTCACATTAATATTGTGTCAGAATCAGCTTTACTTACACACACACACACACACATGCACACACACACATATAAATGAATAAATAAAAATGAAAAGGTAACTATTACTTCTTGTATTAATTACTAATTATTTCTGGCTGCACATAGATCTTAAAACAGTGGCCTATGTAAATTAGGTTTTCCCTTTTTTCTCATGTGAAAAATAGTACAGAGAGGCAATCCAGGGCAAGTATAATTGATGTGCACTGTCACTATAGTCCCCAGACTCCCTATTTTTTAACTCTGCCATCGTAGAACTTGGTTTCTCTCAAAATGCCTTATGAGTTACAGGATAGACACAGCAGCACCAGCAATCATATCTGCATTGAGGGAACAAAGAAGGAAGATAAGGGGCTGAAATGGAGGCTGGGGAATAACATTTTAGTTAAGTACTTTGCTGCTGCTCTGAACAATATATAAATTTTGTTAATTAAGATACGGAGTAAATGGATTTTGAGTGGGCAACTAGCAGTCTCTGTCACATCTTTCCTTCATATATCTCTAAAAATTTTGTAGTTTTCAAATATTTTTAGCCATAAAACTTTCTTCATAAAAATTTTATTATGTGAAACCAACTATACATAACAGTCAAAAGGTGGAGCTTCTGTGGTTGGAGTAAACTAAAGGATATGAAGTCCCTTTATTCAGTGCCTCTCTCTTGCCTGCATGATGACACCTTTGTCTCTAGGGACCCTCTGAACACAGTGCTCAAACCACCAGTCCTTAAACTCCACATACAGAATATCCATGTTCTCCTGGATATTTCTGGTTCTCTCTGCTGCCCTATGAGAGTTGGGTTATATACAATCCTGGTTGGTGATAGAGATTTGGTTGAGGTGATGCTAGAATTTCTCACAAGACCAAGTCAGTACAGTAACAAACTCAATCCGTATGCTGATTCAGCTAGTTGAAATCATGGTTGTGTATATACTTTTAAATACAGATTAAACCAGTGATATGGTTAGGCTTGGTATCCCCACCCACACAAATCTCATCTGAATTATAAGCCCCATAATCCCCATGTGTCAAGGGAGAGACCAGGTGAAGGTAATTAAATCCTGGTGATGGTTTCTCCTGTGCTGTTCTCATGATAGTGAGTTCTCATGAGATCTGGTGGTTTTATAAGGAGCTCTTCTCCCTAGGCTTAGCACTTCTCCTTCCTGCTTCCTTGTGAAGAAGGTGCCTTGCTTCCCCTTCTCCTTCCACCATGGGTGTAAGTTTCCTGAGGCCTCCACAGCCATGCTGAACTGTGAGTCTATGAAACCTCTTTCCTTTATAAATTACCCAGTCTCAGATAGTCCTTTTTAGCAGTATGAAAACAGATTAATACAGTAAATTGCTATCACAGAGAGTGGGATGCTGCTGTAGTGATACCCCAAAATGTGGAAGTGACCTTGGAACTGTTTAACAGGCAGAGGTTGGAACTGTTTGGAAGGGTCAGAAGTAGACAGGAAGATGTGGGAAAGTTTGGAACTTTCTGGAGACTTGTTGAATGGCTTTGACCAAAATGCTGATAGTGATATGAACAATGAAGTCCAGGCTGTGGTGGTCTCAGATGAGATGAGGAACTTGTTGGGAACTGGAATAAGCGTGACTCTTGCTATGCTTTAGAAAAGAGACTGGTGATATTTTGCTGTTGCCCTAGAGATCTATGGAACATTGACCTTGAAAGAAATGATTTAGGGTATCTGGCAAAAAAAAATTTCTAAGCAGTAATGCGTTCAAGAGGTAATGTGGGTGCTCTTAAAAGTGTTCAGTCTTACACATTCACAAAGAGATGGTTTGGAATTGAAACTTATGTTTAAATGGGAAGCAGAGCATAAAAGTTCAGAAAATTTGCAGCCTTACAATGTGATACAAAAGAAAAACCCATTTTCTGAGGAGAAATTCAAACCTGCTTCAGAAATTTGCATAAGTAATGAGGGACCAAATGCTAATCACCAAGACAATGAAGAAAATGTCTCCAGCTCATGTCAGAGGTCTTCATGGCAGACCCTCCCATCACAGGCCTTGAGGCCCAGGGGGAAAAAAATGATTTCTTGGGCTGGGCCCAGGGCCTTGCTGCTTGTACAATCTTGAAACTTGGTGCTCTGCACTCCAACCATGGCTAAAAGGGGCCAACATACAGCTCAGGCCATTGCTTCAGAGGGTGCAAACCCCAAGCCTTGGCAGCTTACCTGTGGTGCTGGGTCTGTGGGTGCACAGAAGTCAGGAACTAAGGTTTGGGAACCTCCACCTAGATTTCAGAGGATGTATGGAAATGACTGGATGTTCAGGCAGAAGTTTGCTGCAGGGCTGGAGCCTTCATGAAGAACCTCTGCTGGGGCAGTATGTAAGGGAAATGTGGGGTCAAAGCCCCCACGCAGAATCCCCACTTGGGCACTGCTAAGTGGAGCTATGAGAAGAGGACCACCGCTCTCTAGACCCCAGAATGGTATATCCACCAACCACTTGCACCATGCACCTGGAAAAGCTGCAGACACTCAAGGCCAGCCCATGAAAGCAGCCACAAGGTGGGATGTACCCTGCAAAGCCACAGGGGTGAAGTTGCCCAAGACCATGGGAACCCACCTCTTGGATCAATGTGACGTGGATGTGAGATATGGAGTCAAAGGAGATTGTTTTAGAGCTCTTATATTTAACTGCCTCCCTGGGTTTTGGATTTACATGGGACCTATAACTCCTTTGTTTTGGCCAATCTCTCTCATTTGGAGTGGATGTACTTACCCAATCCTTGTACCTCCATTGTACCTAGGAAGTAACTTTCTTGCTTTTGATCATGCAGGCTCATAGGTGAAAGGGACTTGCCTTGTCTCAGATGAGACTTTGGACTTGGAGTTTTGGGTGAATGCTGGAATTAATTAAGACTTTAGGGAACTGTTGGGAAGGCATGATTGGTTTTCAAATGTGAAAGGGAAATAAGATTTGGAAGCAGCCAGGTGCAGAATAATGCAGTTAGGCTTTGTGTCACCACATATAATCTTGGATTATAATCCCCATAATCCCTGCATGTCAAGGGAGAGACCAAGTAGAGGTAGTTGAATCACAGGGACAATTCCCCCATGTTGTTCCCATGATAATGAGTGAATTCTCATGAGATCTGATGGTTTTATAAGGGACTCTTCTCCCTTTGCTTGGCACTACTCCTTCCTGCCTCCTTGTGAAGAGGTGCTTTGCTTCCCCTTTACTTTCCACCATGATTGTAAGTTTCCTGAGGCCTCCCTAGCCATGCTGAACTGAGTCTATTAAACCTCTTTTCTTTTTAAATTACTCAGTCTTGGGCAGTTCTTTTTAGCAGTATGAAAACTGACTAATACAACTGGAATCCAAAAGCAGGCACATATGCCCTTGAATAGGGATAAAAATAGTCATCAAAAGAATTATACAGCACTTGAAAAAGGGGGGTGCAAAGAAAATGTATCCCAGAGATAATATGGCTACTGTCACAGGAATATCCAGGTGCAAAGTGTGCTTAGTTTACAATTTTTTTCTTTCTCTTTACATCTGGTTAAACAGACACATGTTTATTTGTATTGTGTTTGGGAAAAGAATCAAAACCATTCCAATATTTCTGTTTGGGATTTTTCCCCCAAAAAACATTCTCTGAAGCTTTATTGTTGGATTGGCAATATGCATTAAATAAAATTCATTTGAAACAGTACCTTTGCATCATTCTGGTGGTGTTTATCAAACAAGTTAATACTATTTTTTATTGTTAACATAATTTTGATTGAAATGTGACCTTTTATTTTTGCTTTATAACATTGCAGTGAAAGGCAGCACAGCATAGTGTATGAGAACATGGCTTTTGGAGATTGTCAGACATAAATTTAAAAGGCTGAATCTTCCACTACCAACTGTGTGTGACCCGGGCAAGTTAAACAATAATCTCTGTCAGTTTTATTTGTAACATAGAGATGAATCTAATCTCAAAATAGAATCATATTAATAAGATGACATTGACAGAAAACAGCTCTTGATAGATTTAAATTAGTAAGTGAATGTAGTGTTCAGCAGAGTGCATGGCAATAGTGGATAATCAACAGAGTATTATTCTTTCTGCTATTACTCCTATCTTTCTCATATCTGTCATTAAACATTAAGCCTCTGTTGGTATCAGACTTTTTATTAAGATTAAAATTTCATCTCAACTCTAATCACTTGCAAGAAATAACTTTTTTTAATGTAAGGGCTTTAGTTTGGATCTTACCATATTTTATGAAAATTTAGTATCTGATATTTTGCCTTCTCTGTTCCAGGAATATGGTTGTGATTCAGCCAGTGGAGGCACACCTGTATCATGTGATTACTGCTGGCAACCAATCTCATTACCTCTGTATATAATCTGATAGATTACTTCTTCTACGACGGTTGTTGGTTAATATTTGGAATCATACTCTCATTCAGAAATATTACTTTAGAATTTCTGATTAGGACTAAAAACAAAAATGGGTAAAATACTGTTTTGGATGAATTCCTAAGAAAATAAGCAGCTTTAAAAATGTAAAGAAATCCAGAATAATCTTGGGGAAATGTGATATCTATTAGGCAGGGCCAGAGACTATTCCTACCATTTATTTGACCTCCTACTATATTTTAGGTACTAACTATACTAGATGCTTTTAAGTACATGCCAATTTATCTTCAGAACTATCCATAGAAGTTAGTATTATTTACTCTATTTTCCAGGCAAGAAAGGTGACTTGCAGGTAAGTATTTGACTAAATTCACCTGACTAATAAACATTGAAGATAGAATTTAAATTCCTACTCTATCTGATTAAAAACTATTTTCTTAACTACAACAGAATATTGATATTTTTTAAAGATGAGGTGGGGAGAAATTTGGGTAGATCTGATAAGAAAATGGTGAAATTGTTTTCTCATTCTGAAGATGTGGATTAATTATCTTATGAAAATCCAGTGAATATTCTGCTTTCTCACACTTTGACCCTTGGCTCTACCTCCACAGACCTTCTTCAAGTGAGCTTGGTAATCCTCCTAAATAATAACATAGAAATTTTTTTACATTTAGATGGACATGGACTTATAAGAAGAGATAGATAATTCAGTACTTTTGAATTCTGTTTTTACTCTTAGAAAATGCATATTTATATCTGATTTCTCATATACATTCTTGCCTTTTTCTTCTCTTAAAATACTCTCTCTAAATCTGTTGCCCATAATTATTGGTCCAGATAAACTGTCACTTTTCCTAAAATCTTCCCATGGAGGGTTGCTAGATTAAACAAATAAAAATGTAGGATGGCGAGTTAAATTTGAATTTCAGATAAACAACCAAAAATTTTGTCATATAAGTATGTCCTGTGCAATATTCGGGACATACTTATACTAAAAGAAACTCTTCGCTGTTCACCTGAAATTCATAACGGCCATCCTATATTTTATGTGGCAACTCTAAGTGGAAGCAACATTGTGAAACAATCATCCACAACAATAGCAACAAAAAGATAACATCTTTGAGTTCAGAGAAATTACCAGTCAAATGATGCCTTTACCACCTAAGAAAATGACAAAGCAGTGCATCATGAAGCATGCTGGGCATGCAGATAAATACAGACCTCCACTTACCCTTGGGGAGAGAATGCCCTAAAGAAGTGGCTCACAAACTCTGGTATTTTAAATACTTAGGGATCCCTGGAATGCACACTGGAATGCTCTGTAGGATAGGCAGACCCATATGGATGGTCTGGAAGATTATATTTTTAAAAATATTTCCATGTTTTCAAATGATTTGGAAACAATTGATTTGTTCTGCAGAGGAATTAACACTTTTGTGGCTGCTTCCTGTTTCCTTCATTCAGTTCTAAATTCTAAACAATGTAAGGGCACGTGAGCTATCCCAAAGAGGCATAAAACTTAGGGAAGAGTACATCACGTGTCAAATGTTTTTCCATTTCTCTTTTATACAGAACAAATAAAATAAATATTAAGGCAGCATTAAAACATAAGAGTGAGGAAAATACGTGTGGGGGAAGTAATCTCATACCTTTTACCCTCCCTAGGTAATAGCTGTGGAAAAGTTTCCATAAATTTCTATCTAGCTCTTGACCCTATCAGCCAGCATCAGCTTCATTCATTGGATTCTCCAAAATTAAGTTATGTGATCCATTGAATTATTTATGCAATTGGCAAAACTGTATATACATAGGCCATATCTAACTTATATATGCTTCAATTGGTGGCTTAGAATGCAACAGAAACTCAGTGCAATTGATTTATCTGATAAGATCACTTGATTAATTTTACAGAACCCCAAAGGCATCCGTTTATGCCCCTGACTCTAACAGTCAGGTTGAGGCTGGATAGGAGCCATGTGAGATTATTTAAATAATCTTTCTCAGCAAAGATGTCTTTGAATGTGTTTATATAACACCCTTCATAATAAAGAAATAAACACTAATCACCATTCTTTGCTTTATAGCACTTTGATAAAACAACCAAACTAATTTTCACAGGACAGTGAGATGAGCTGCAGTGATGAAGAAAGCAGTGGCACCAGTATGATGCTGACCATCAATAGTAGGCAATGGTTTCAGCAGAAACAAATAGTGATATGACAAATCATTTCCAGCACATGATACTCTCCAGCAATCATTTATATAATTTGATATAGAATAAAAATTTGGATATTTAAAGTGAGTATCCAAGATGGTCAAAAATTCTTAATTGTATAAATCACCTCTTGGGCAATTAGAAAGAAAATACATACTATCATGAGACAATTTAGTGATTTTTTAGTCTGTATCTTTCATCTCTCAGCACTATTGAAATTGGAATTCTCCAGTAGCCCGAGAGCTTTACATCTTGAAACAGTTGATGACCAATTATAAGTAGTTAATTACACTGACTAATATAATCTTGGCGTTGTATATACCAGATATTGTTGTAAACACTTTATGTGTTTTATTTATCTTAATCTTCAAGATAACATTATGAGACAGGTACTGCAAGAACTGCGAAAGGTCTGAGATTTTCCCTACTTTTAGGCTAACAAACTAGTCTACTGAAGCTTCATGTATGTTAGCAGAATACATTCATGAGACTCCTGAAACAAAGGATAGTTTTAATGCACATAGTAGTAGCAGTTTCCAAAGTATCTGCATTTTCTTGTCTCAGCTCTCTCAGCTCCACTTCCTATAGAATAAAGTCAAATAATCAGGTTATATTTGTTAATACAATGGGTAGAACTACAGAATAGGAACTCTGAGTGTAAGGAAATCAAAACTTCTATAGCGGGCAATAAGCATTATTTCTTGGGAGGGACATACTATCTCTATTTTCCAAGGCTCTTATCAATTCATATGTCCTTAAAAATATGATCCACAGCAGAGGTAGTTAGTGCCTCTCTCCAGAACATATGCAGAAAAATGAGAGACTTCTAAACAACTGTCTCCCAACAGATAACAATACTCTTCCTATTTTACAGATGTGGAAACTGAGGCACAATGAAGTCAAATCACATAGTAAATAGTCAGTGGAGTCACGTTTAGAGGTAAAGTAGTTTGACTCCAAACTAATGATCAGAACAAAAGATATATGAAAGAAAAAGCCAACTTGAATTGTTAAAAAGAAATCAAGAGAATTTGAGCAATCCATACTGTTCCTACAAAATCACTTTTAGAAGTTGAAACTTGGTGTTATTGCTTGCTTAGGTTTTTCCAATTACAGTTGGACATACTTCTACTCATTTTAAAGATTATGGTACAAATTGCATGCTTATAATGCTATTTGACATTCTGTATCTAAAAGGGAAAATTTCAAGGCATCTGAGGTACATAAAATATCCACTGTGATGTTCTCAAAATAAGTTTTTGTTTGAACAGATGATGAGATAATGAGAATGTCACCTAAACTATTTAGAAACTATAAGTTCCTTGTGGCTATTTTGATTTCTTTAGCATTTAATCAACCCCTCAAATAAAATAGGATAAATATGACCAAGCTTAGGTCCATAAAAAGCTTATAAGGCTAGTTTTACAAAATTCCAACTGTCATTGCAATAAGTGTGTCATCATGATACCTCTCCCAGTAACTGTGTCTCATTCTCTGGTGATACTGTCTGATGCCAGTAGGTGGCTTCCATTAATACTGCAACAAAGGCCAGCTTTTGATTCAAATACTTTACTCCTTTTTTATCTTAAAAATATTATCTCTTTATTTTAGTCAAGAATATTAATGAATAAATGATTGATATATGAAGTTGAATCCCAAAATATTTCTTAGATGATGTTATATCAAGTGCTTTTGTTGGTAGTTTTTATAATAACCAATAAGAGTCTGTTCTCTTGAATGAGCCTCTCTGTTTTGCCCCCTGTCCCAAGTATGGTTTTCCCAGGTAGCTCTCAATTTTCTGCATGCTGGTGACTTCACTGTATGTTGCTTAAGTATTCTGGTTATCAGATATCATCCCAGAGACCCAGACCTCTAGGCATATTTCCTACTTGTCAATATTCCCAATTAGCCTTTCTTAGCTTGTCTTTTATGAGTGCTTAATACAAAGAGAAAATGAGATTATTATAGCAATGTGAATGAAACTCATGTATTTGACTAGACAGTGTACAGAAATGTCTGCTGGTTTTTCGTGGTTTGTTTGTTTTATCTTTTTTAGAAAAGATCCATACAGAGTATTGAGAAAGGGAGTTTCGTTTGAGAACATTCATAAAGAACCATTTAGGAAAAGAGCCTTTTTGACTCTTAAGGTGTATCTAAAGTCTCTGTGTATCAAGATCTAGCACGTTAAACTAGTCCTCTCTCATTGACCATCTTTTCATGGACTTTGCCAAACTATTTTGTAATTTTTAAGAGTTAATAAGGTATGTGGTCCAAAATTTCTATTTACTTCTATTTTCAAGAGAATGATCAGATATAAGCCATTCTTACAAGCACTCCAGATATGCCCTGGAGGAGACGGGGGAATAAAACACTTCACTTATCTGGAATAAAAACCAGAGTTTCCAAAGATTCCTAGCTTATCCTGGGGTCAGAATTGGCCCCATTATACAGTTAAACTATTTAGTTTTAACAGTATTTAACTTTATCTGATGGCAAAATTATTTTCAATACTTTTGCCTGTTGATCTCTTTCAAAGCCTTCTTTTTACATTTCAGACAGGTCAGAGCAATAGGTGGAATGTATGAAGATACATTATATCTTGACTCATAGATAATGTTTCATTGTCACATACACTGCTGAGTCATTTTAATTCTTTAATTTGTGATTTAATTAGATTCCTAAGGATAAGTGTTTATAGAAAGAAACTTTTCTAAAATCAGTAAAACCAACAAACAAATTGGAGGGGGGCGAAAGAATATCAAGCATAAACAAGGTTTCTTTTCCTTTCTTAATTCTTAATTCAGAAACAATTGAGGCCAGAGGTATTGTAGAAAGACCGTGATCAGGGGGGTTAGTGTTGCATAAGATCCTTTAATTACGCATGTTTTCTTTTCCAGAACCTCTGTTCTTTCTCATAGTCACATACTAGACCTCTGCAAGTTCTAGACTGACAGTTTTAGGTATTTATTTTTAGTGTCTGGGACTCTAAGCCTTCATCATCATCTTCTCATGCTGCCTAAGAAGTTCCGATCTTCTCAGTAGTTTTAGAGTGCAAGGGACCCTGTGTGAGCCATGACCCCACATACCTTTCTGGGACTGTGTAAGCTTCAGAGGTCTGAAAGGTAGCGATGGGGTATGTGTTGCAGGTGGAGGGAGTATGGGGCAAGAGAGAGCGGGCAAGGAGAGGGCAGAGTGAGATGTGATTCTTTCCCAAGTAAACATCACAGCATTGGCTAGTTAAGGTTTCCATTGCCTTTATATTGTAAAAGATTTAGAACTGCTAATGAATGCTGATTCCCACTTTAATAGGAAGACCAAAATGAATTTGTGATTGAATATGTGTTAACATGTTTATTGTCATCATGCAGAATTCAAACTAAAAAATACTGTTTCAATTCCAAATTACTGATCAGAGTTTTGCATCTTTTAAACTTAGAAAAAACCAAATGTATAATAGACAAATGATTTTTATTTGTGTATTTAATTGGCATTAATAGGGCTTCCCTCATGCCAGGTGTTGTGCTGAGCACTATCACCACATGGTAAATAACATCGCTCCTGCCTTTCTGAGATGTTCCATCTTGTGAACTAAATGCAAGGAGTAAAACTGATTGGCAGAGGCTGAAATAATTATAAACTTTTATCCCTGTATCCAACCTAGAGTCCCAGCTGCCAAGCCATATTTAAGTTAGAGAAAGAAAGGAGAAGAAATGATCCACGTATGTGTCTCATACGAGGATTCATAACTTCACTTAAAAAGTTTTCTGACTCAAATGTATGTATTAGCTCACATCCTATAGTTATAATAGTAATAATAAATAATGTTGATATTATTATGTCTCTGGGCCTCAGTTTCCTTATATAAAATGAGATAATTAATATCTCATAAAAAGAGATAATTATATAAGCAATATTATATAAGATATTAATTATCTCATTTTATATAAGGAAACTGAGGCCCAGAGCCATTTCAGTGACTAGCTCAGGCCAGACTAGACCCCCACATAAAAGAGCTGGGAATTAAATAGTCCTCTCATGCCACATCTTCGGTTCCATAAAATTAGTCTGCTTCAAAGCGGTAGAAGGGAAGAGGTACAGCATAGTTGGGTCTTTCTGACTTGAGTAAAAGAAAACTCTGCGAAACCAAACTTTGCATGTTCTGTCAAAGTAAAAAATTTCACATTGTTATGGAAACGGGTATTTCAGTTTCTTGAATTTAGCCATGACACAGGGCAAAAAGAAGCAGAATAAAAGTGTGGAGCATATTGATTAATTTCATGGGGTGCAGTCTTTTATAATAGAGTCTCAAGATTAATGATGAACTATATGTTGAAATAAAAGAATTACTGCATTCCTGTTTTGCTAACTGTGAGGAAAACGGTTAGAACAACATTTATGAAACTACAAATCACAGAAATGCATTAAAATGCATTAACATTCTTGTTTTTTCTTATAGATGCTTGAATGATTGACTACTGGACCAGGCAGCAAATCTCAGCATGCCTATAATATTTACTAATTACTGAAGTGTAGTTAGGGCAACAGAAGAACATGAAAATACTTTGGAATGCCATTAAGCAAACAGGGTCATTGTTCAAAAGCCAGATGCTACGTTGTCTCTGCTTTTTAAGTTTCTAGTTCATACTCTGTATATTATTTCTTAAGTGTTTTGTTTTAGAAAGCCTGTGTAGTCAAGATTTTTTTTTCCAGAAAGTTATAAATTCTGATTTACTTCTTTTTTTTTTTGGGGGGGGGCAGCCTTGCCACTCAAAAGCTGTCCATGGCCTTAAATACTGGCATTAACTGGTAGCTGGTTAAAAATACAGAATCTCAGGTCCCACCCAGACCTATTGTATTAGTCCATATTCATGCTGCTGAAAAAGAGATACCTGAGACTGGGTAATTTATACAGGAAAAAGCGTTTAATGGACTTACAGTTCCATGTGGTTGGGGAAGCCTCACAATCAAGGTGGAAAGCAAGGAGTTCAATGAATTAGTCACAGCAGATGAAGACTTTTAACGTTACCATTACTATTGTCCTTCGAGTCTAGATGGAAACACATGGGCCAGCACAATATAAGTTCATACTGAATATAAGATACACAGAGGACTTCAGATATAGATGTGGAGCAGTGGTTCCTAGTGCTTGTGAAAATCACGTGGGGAGCTTTTAATATGCACTAGTGCTGCAGCTCCACCCTATATATTCTAACACAATTGTTCCGGAATAGAGACCTGGCATTGGTCTCATGCAGATGTGTGTGTGTGTGTATGTGTGTGTGTACACACTATATATGTATCTATATTCATATACAATGTATACAATGCATATGTGTATGTAATCATCTATATTCAGTACATATGTGTATGTGTTCATATTTTTACAGTGCATATCATTATCTCATTACTTTATATTTATAGTTGTAGTTCTATCTTAGTAGTATATTTATATATAAATTCATGTATAGAGAGACAATGATGGCTATTTATTTGGACAAAGACTCTCAACCATTTGTGCTTAGCTTTTTAAAAAGGACTCTGGTATAAAACTGCACATAATTTTGATGTCTGATAACTTAGCTCCTAGATTGCTGAGGTTACAAAGTACAGTTTACGAAGAGCTTCTTAGTCTGGTTCTCCATAATGCTAAACAGCAATTTAAAAATCTGTCAGAAGTGTAGCTATTTTGTATATAAGTGATGATACGTGTATGTGCTCTGCAATCCAGATTATTGACTAAATATTTTAGTTCCCAGTTGGATTTTTGGCATCAAGTCAGACACAAAAATATCTGTTAAAAAGTTAAAAATCAATATGATAGAAATGACATTAATTTACTAATGTTAAGTAAACAAAATTGGCCAAAAAATATTACAACCTTGTAACAAAAAGATCATAACCCATAATAAGATGCTCTTTAGCCTGCAAACATATCTTTATTCATAATCTTACTTATTTCTAATTAACTCCTTTGAGGTTTGCCTTATTTTGACTTTACTATTGCAGCAACTCAGGTTGTGAGAAGCGATTGGTAATTTGGGGTAACAGGCTGGCAGAGTCAGAACTGGAGTTGAGAATCTCTGACTCCAGTATCAGTGCCCCTCACATCACTCACAGCTGCCATCAGTATAAGGGTCTCAGCCACGTCTCTAACCATGGAGGCACAAGCAAAGCTCTGGCCTTTGTAGTAGGCACTATGTTTAAAGTACTTTCTCTTTCAGATTGCTGTATGCCTTAAACTATGTTGTCCTTAACATTAAAAACCAAACATGGAGGTCCTTTCTTCATCTTCTGCAAGGGAATACTGCATCTGCTGTTACTTAAAGTGGCAAGTGATAAGGCTTACTCGACACACTAAAAAACGGCATGTTGGGGATTTTACTATGGCAAACAAAATAAATATTGGTAGAAATTTAGCATTTGGTACAGAACAGCTTGAGTTCCTTCCATCTGCCACACTGATTTCCTCACACTTAACCAAAATCATAAAGCAAACTCAGCTCAGAGAAGATGAAATATGGAAACAAGTGTGAAGAGACCAGGTTAAAGGAGCCCAGTGACTCAGGGATTAGTTACTGGCGTCTCACTTCTGGGATCCTGGACATCATGAAAGGTTCCCTGTTGCAATTTATAAGCCAACCAAAGATTTAAAGCCTCCTGTCAACTTCTAGAGCATTACCTTAAGGAGGCTGAGCAATGACCGGGCCTGAAAATGAAATACACCACTGCTATTTATGTCCCTCTGGGTTACATGCTAAGAGACTAAGAGCAGATTTGCATTCAAAGCCTTGAACAAACTTGTTTCTTTAAGATAATACAAATATTTTTTCATATCATAAATTCTAGTCTTTTTTGTAAAACAGTTCTTAAAAAAAATTCTATCTTCAAAGGAAATCCCAAAGGACATGGGGAATTTGGAATTTGTGACTTTAAGTAGTGTCAGAACCGAGATAGATGTATCCTTTGACAAAATTATGGAATGATTTATATTTAATTTATATTTAATTATTTTAAGACTGCTTCTATATGAACAAATATATATTATTTTCTGTTCATGGTCTTGATTTTTTTTTTATTCAAAGAAACAACCTGGCTTAAAGTACTATGGGATTTCAATTACTTGCTTATGCATCCATAAATGTGGCTAGTATATCAAATGGATCACTGTTTGGGAATGTATAAACTTATAGGAAAATAGCTTGGGGCAGTGTTAATTGTAGACGATTTGTACAGGAAGAAATGTTAGGTAGTAAAGCACTTTAAAAAGGATAATTTGGCTAAAAGACCATGTCATGGGCTTTTGGGAAACTCTTTATAACCCCTCTGCTGATTCACTCTGTCTAGTATTTGTAATGCCTGTAGCAGGTAATAATGTTCCGGATGTCTACTGTCTTCAAGTTCTGTGCAGTTCTCAAGACTTTACAACTATCTGTAAGTCGAAAATCATTTGATAAGATGAGTGGACAGTCCTGATTAGAAGAGTGATCCTTTATATTGAAGAAGTATACATCATCAAGATTTCTTAGTGGAAATAGAATATGAGAAGTCATTGATTTCAGGAAGACATACAAGTAAATAAAACCTTGAGAATAAACAGGCCAAATAAGAAGGTGGAAGCTGTGGAATGTTAATATTTTTGCAGTCACAAATATGAAATGAACTGAAAACATGGTAAGAATTGAACAAAATAGAGTTAACATCTCATTAACAGTGAAAATATACATGCACCATTTTTGGTTATACTGCAAATAAGATGCTCACTGTTATGCTAATGAGATTATCACAAAAATAATACATGTAAATCAAAGGAAGCATAATTGGAGTAATTAGAAAGAGTAATTGATTAGCTCCATTTGGTGGAAAGGCTAGAAAGAAGGTGAGAAGGATTTATGTCACAGAAGAAAGATTAGGTAACATTCTCATGGGTGTGTGTGCTAGAGAGAACATCTAGTTACAGCACTTACCTGCTGTTCTTCCAATGACCTTGGTCAAAGTCAATGCAAGCACTAAGCCATGTAGTTTAATGTCCTCATCGTCTCACCTCTTTCAAAAATTCACCTCACTAAAAATACTGGGGAATAGATAGAAACATATTCTGGTTCAGGCATTAGCATAACCAAGGCAGCCTGTTATTAAAGTTTGCTCTCCTTCTCTCTAACTATGAACCTTACTCCAATGGTTTACTCAGAGGAGAGAGTGATAAGAGAAGAGGAGGTCAACACAAAGGACTCAGTTTGTTTAGACAAATGTATGTAAGTCTAATAGTTTCCTCTACAGTAAATATTACTGTAACTTGGAAAAGTTCTATATGGAAAGAGTGGTGTGGTACAGCAGGCTGGTCTAGGTGCAGGAACCCTTTCCATCAGTTTCACCTATTTTGAACATATAGCTCATATGTTTTTACTCCCTTACTCTGTAACTTATATTTATTTTAGAACTTATACTGAATGAGAAGATTATAGAATGAGAAGATATTTGTAATGCATATAATTGGTGGGTATATTTCTGACTTTATTCCTATTGGTTACATGTCTGGTTCTGTGTTGTTTGTGTCTTATCAATGCAATAAGGAAGAGCCCAATTATAAGGATTAAACTTGTGCATCACTACAACCAGACTTTTAATAAATCACTGTGGGGGTAATATTCTCATGTCACAGGTATACAATAATGACATCTTTATGCAATATTGGAAAAGATCAGATTGGTTCATCCTTTTTTGTCCTTACCAGAAGGACTCATCTTCCTTTAATCTTTTCTTAGACCTAATTTCTAAGAATTTTTTGACATTTTTTTCCTTTTTAATTGAGGTAAATTACATATAATGAAATTTCCCATTTTCACCATTTTCAGTAGAGTTAAGGATAGTCACATTGTTGGGCAACCAATCTCCAGAACTTTTTAATTTTGCAAAATTGAAACTCTATATCCATTAAACAACTTCCCCTTTCTCCTTCCCCATCTCCCCTGCCAACCACCATTCTACTTTGTTTCTGTGAGTTTTACTACTATATATACCTCATGTAAATGGAGTCATACAGCATTTGTCTGTGCGTGACTGGGTTATTTCACTTAGCATAATGTCCTCAAAGTTCATCTATTGATGAACCTTTATGATTTAGACCACGGGACTTGTTCAAACTTCCCTTGTGGTAGACATTGTCTTTTGCTTGTTAGTTATTAAAATGATCTTAATTTAAATTACTCTATAATAAGCAATTTGATGTGTTAGAATTTCCTTCTTTTTTAAGGCTAATATTCCATTGTATGTATATGCCATGTGTAGCTTATCCATCCATCTGTTGACAGGCACTTGGGATGCTTTCATCTTTTGTCTACTATGAATAGTATTGCTATGAACATGGGTGTACAGATATCTCTTTAAAACTCTAAGTATCTTTAAAATAATTTAGCCCTCAAATTATATAACAAGTTAAAAAAACTATTTTTACTCTGACTCAACTTGTCCATTCACAGTTTAAGAACACAGGTTTTAAGGATTAAGTTTTTGAATTTGAAAAATTTGTGAGAGGAAAAAAGAGGCATTATTAGAGTAGGTGATGCAATATGAAATATGTCTATGGATTGAATGACAGTATCTTATCAATGTTACTTTCCCAATTGGGATGATTGAATGGCAGTAGTATTTGAAGGGTATCCTTGTTTGGAGAACGTAATCAAGCTTTCCTAGATTTGAATTCTGGCTGTACTCTTTCATGCCATTATTTTATTGGGTGAGTTGAATAATCTTTCTTAAACCTTAACTTCCTTATCTGGAAAATTGAGACAGCAATGATTAAATGAGGTAATGCACATAATAGTCTTAGCATGTTGTACAACACAGAAACACTTTTTGTATATTTGGTTGTCATCATTATTATCATTTTCTCTCCCCATTGATTCTCAGGACATGTTTCTCTCTCTCGTTTTAGACTCTTCTCAAGCCAAGTGGCACTTTTATTTGTCTCTTTATGTGCAGTGAGTCACACAAGCTCTGGCACCTGTTAGGTACTTATCCATCTTATCAGAGTGAATTGATTCATCACTGATTGATATTTTCTGCTGGGAAAAGCCTATGAACCAGGATACTTATGTAGAATACGAATGCAAAACTATGCTGGACATCGTTTGGATTTTTATCTTAAATCTCTGTCCATTTAGAATCATAAGGGAAATCATGGAAGAACAAAATTTTCTGTATGCCGTCTACTGCCTGCCTTTCAGCTCCCTGCCAAAAAATGTCATAAGGGCAGCATTTCCTAAGAAAGTTTGGCACTTAGGCCTCTGGTGTGGCTGGAAACCATCAGTGGAAAATAGTCTTTGAAAAAAATCTCCTATGCACTTGTGTAAAGACATAAGTTTTAGTTTAGAGGAAAGGATAGAAAGAAAAAAAAATAACGTGACACATCTGAGAATTTCTGGATCACCTGAATTCTGTTCCAATGACAAATTACTTCCGTGTAAAAGGAGAAGCTGGAAACTAAATCTGTTTGGTTGGATTTACTTAAAATTTAAAATGAAAAATAAACTAAGGGAATAGTAACTTCCTCCATCCTGTTTTTGCACTTTGCTCCCCGGCTAGGCTAGTATGCATAAAATTGCACAGAAACTTCTTCAGATTTAGACCACAGGACTTGTTCAAACTCCCCTTGTAGTAGACTTTGTGTGTTGTTTGTTAGTTATTAAAATGATCTCAACTTAAATAAATCTATAATAAATGATTTGATGTTATCTGAAATTTTTGAATACATAAGAACTAAGCATCATTAAAACATTTAAATCCTAACATCAAAACTACTCTACATAAAAAATAAATAACATTATGTAGCAGCAATGGACTGCTTGGTGCTTCGATGGCTTTGTATCTGTGTGAAAGCTATTTTGAATAAAACAAACATAAAGGGTTTTCACCTAAGTTCTCAACTTGAAATAAACCACTTCACCTCCCACTGGCCAAAAGCAGATTACAAATGCTGACACACTGAGCATTTGATAGCATCTCTTTCTGCTATCACGCAGATGTGTTAGCTCTAACTGTTTTTAAATGAGGAAAAGAAATCTCAAAACAGTCAATATTTAGATTAAGGTGGAAAAAAGTTTCTTGGGAAGAGTTTACAATTTTAGCGCTCTCTCTAGATTAACTTAATTCTGCACATATTTAGTATTCTCTATTTTGTAAGAGTTTCTTGGGAGGTGGATATATGGCTATATTTTCATTTTTGCATTCTGATATTCTTCAAGTAGAGAAATTACTGTTGGTTGATTAATATATGCAGAGTGTGTATAGAATATCACTTGATGTCTGAGATGCTCTCTTGGTACTCTTTTAGAAGCCTATATGAATTATTTAGTAGAGAGGAATGAACACTTAGCTAGCAATTAAGAGGGCTGGGTACCAGTCCCAGTTTCGCCACTAATACACCTTGTGGAAATTACCCAGTTCCTATACCTCCGTAGGGAGTCTCAGTTTCCTTCTATAAAGAAAGGAAGTGAGTCTTGGTAGTTTCTCAGGACCCACTGCTGTGTAAAATTTTAATATTCAGTATTTAAAGACCAATGTGTAACATTTACCAGTCTTCATTTTCAGGAATACAGGATATTTTTGGTTGATTTCCTTCTTCCTTATTATTGTAGTAGCTTAGTGTGGATCTGCTCAGAGAAACTGGAAGCCACTTGAGAGCAAGGGTTGTATTCACTTTCCTAATCCATCTTTACACATTGGCACACGTAAACATCATGGTGGAATAGACAGAGCTCAGGTGTTGAAGTCAGAGAGATCTGAGTTTTAATCACGACATTACTCCTCTGTCTGTAAGGTCATAGCAGACACTAAAAAGTTTAATGAGGAGGTGATTCATAAAGGTGTGTTCAGAATCAAGGGAGCCAGAAGACTCTGAGGCACCAGAAACGGAAAACAGCCAGGAAATCATTTTTATCCTTAGAGCAGAAAAGGAGATGAGAGGAAGTGAGTGGTATTACCAGAACCCTGAGAGAACCTGGGCTGCTGGGAAAGGAACCCCAAACCAGACCTGTAATTGTTGAGAAGCACAACAATGACCAGAAGCATTATAAAGCAGGGAGAAAGCAGAGGGAATAAATATCCCACACAGTGTCTCTTCCCACCCTCTGATCTGCTGGTGCATTCCATTGGCTGAACTCAACCAGAAACCAGAGGGAAAAAGAATCTGGGTGATGGGATCTGTAGAATTCAGATCCTCCGGGGAGACAGCAAGGCAGAGAAATATGGAGGATACATGTGGGAGAAAAAATGTTGTGTAATAGTCTCCTAGCTTTACACCTTGAGGACATTTATAAATCCCTGAGCTTAAAGCCCTAGTTTACAATAAAACATCAATACAAATACCTCTCAGGGCAATATGCAATTTAAAAAAGGAAATGTCTATGAAAGTGACTGCTTTTGTGGAGATGCTCAATAAATACATAGCACTTCCATTTACTTGTTGAATAAATGGCCAAACAAATGACTAAAACAGAGAAGACTCACTTTTGTCTATGGGCATGGCACAATTGAGCTGTTAGTATACACATATTATACAGTGTGCTCAGTAATCATTTTGCTCATTGAATCATACAATGTTCTCTGAATGGAAGGGCCATGGATCTTCTGTATGAATAGCTTGAAACTCATGAATATGGAGCTGAGCTATTATCGGCATGATGTGGGATAATACAGGCTGCTCCATTACACCGTGCAGTCGGCTGGACTGTTTATACACTGTAACTCGCCTGAGGATGGCTTCCTGTGTAAGAGTTCTGCCTTTTTTTTTTTAAAGCTTTCTTATTACTAGACACTTGAATATAGTAACTAACAAGAGAAGCAAAATAATGTCATAATCAGGTTGGGAATCACTGTCTAATTAACAGGAATAGTTATACAAAGAAGGAAGAAGATACTTGAGTAACATCAAGAAAATTCATTGGCTCCACTGGTGAAAAAGGGGCATGAAAATGAGATTTACAGAATAATCAACCAGATCTAACATTTATGTGTGAACATTTCTCAGCTGTCTGACTAGTTAGTAATGCTTCATGAAATCTTTCATTTTGAAGCTTTCATTAATTGACACATAAAAATATAGCAACAATAAAAACATTTTAAGTGAATGACTATAAAAAACTACTCATAAAATTGATTCAAACCATCTTTTATATTCCATTTAGTCACTGCAGTAAGAAAAAGTTGTTCTATAAGCTTATTTTGATTTAATTTCTATGTCTTTAAATAATGATCACTGTATTTAAAATAATTCAATGATCTAAGCTACAGCTTCTCAACTTTAGTGATAGATATATAATGTGTGTGTGTATATATATATTTGTGTGTGTGTGTATATATATATTTGTGTGTGTGTGTGTGTGTATATATTATTATTATTATTTTTTTTTTGAGGCAGAGTCCCACTCTGTCGCTCAGGCTGAAGTGCAGTGGCATGATCTCAGTTCACTGCACCCACTGCCTCCCAAGTTCAAGTGATTCTCCTGCCTCAGCATGCCAAGTAGCTGGGATTACAGGCATGTGCCACCATGCCCTGCTAATTTTTTTATTTTTAATAGAGACGAGGTTTCACCACGTTGGCCAGGCTAGTCTCGAACTCCTGACTTTAGGTGATTCGCCCACCTCGGCCCCTCAAAGTACTGGGATTACAGGCATAAGCTATGGAACCTGGCTGATATTTTAGACAAGACAATTCTTTTCTGTGGGTGCTCTCCTGCACATAGGATAGTTAGAAGCATCTCTGACCTCTACCAGTGAGATGCTAATAGCATGCTTTATTCCAGCTGTGACAGCCAAAAATGCCTCCAGATGTTGCCAAATGTCACCTGGTAGAAAAATGTTTCCTCTTTAGGAGGCACTAGACTGCTCTATTGATAAGTTCTTTCAAGGTCCATTCGTTCAAAATATGCCCATTCATTATAGGAAAGAAATAGTGCATTTTGCAAAGTTTCCTTGTTAATGTCTCCATGATCATTGCTTTAAGAACTAATAAGAAAGGATGCATGATATAAGAACTGGTGCCAGGGCATGTTAATACAACTTTGTGGTCAGGTTCCAGTAGGGAAGGTTACAGCCACTGCTTCTAAGTATAATTTTTAGTATACTGAATTTTACCTAATTTTTTATTTCTTTCCAAAGCAGAGTGGAAAGATTTTTCTAAAACATTATGATTGATGGAATTTCTCTCTGTTATTTTATTTTGATTATTCCATCTAGAATAAAATGAGATAAAGAGTTCATCTAGGGAGTTGACTGCTGCTCAGGCAGCTTTTTACAGGATGACACAAGAGTTATGAATTGACCATGATACATAATTACTTCTGGAGCATTTCAAACTCATATTTTGAGTGCCTTGATCACCCAGAGTTGAGTAGATTCAGAAGATTGCTTTATGTTAACCAAGTCCAGATGAGTCTGATAGATAAACCAGAAAGCCAGTTTTAAAATTCACAGCATATATCTTTACAAACACATAAATGTATAAGGTAATTAATAGACCCTAATAAATGCCAAAGTCCTAGGCACAGAAACTTCCATTTTAGTAAGCTCCTTTGGGAAATAGACATGGGAAGGCAATTGCTTCCTCTGATGGCTCCTTGTTGAGAAAGGAATCACAACAAGAACCATGAAATGACCTATTGATGGGCATGAAATTACAAGTGTCATTTTGAGACTTCTGCTTTCAAATGGAACATGGATCTCTTCAGTTGTCTGCATTTAGCACATATTCCCCTTGAAAGTGCTGGGTTAAAATGGTATACTCTAGATCCATGACTATCTTTTTTTTTTTTCTGAGCACCATGTACTGCAGTAAGCACATTGTATCTTTACATATATAACATCTTTGTTTCAGATACACATACCGTAATTAGATTTTCTCACCCTGCTCTTCCAGCTTTTGACCTGGATGGTACTCTGTCATTTAAGATACCTTCCACAGATTTCTGATATAAGTCCTTTTGTGGCTAGTTTGTTACTTAATGTCATAGAATTATGGGAGGAGTCTTCTCTTATTCCAAAGTTTCACTTACAGTATTACAGAGTAAACATAAAGAAGTAATGCAGAACTTGAGGGCAAAATATTAATTTTTTAGTAGGCAATTGTATCTAACCACTCATTTTTGAGAAAAAATATGAAGTCTAAGAAAGTAATATATATATGTCAGTCAATAATACATATAACTTTAAGTTAACTAATTGAATAACTTTAAAACAAAAAGTAAGGTATTAAATGCAGACTTTGTGACTTGTAAACAGTTCTTTTAAGGGAATATTTTAGGGAATGTTATTTCTACCTCTTTAAAATGAGTTTTATAAACACAGATGAAATGTCAGTTTTGCAGCACAATTTTATGCCCTGTGTATTTATTTACCTATTACACTAAAATATCATTTATCTGTATTTATTGTTTGTATACTAAATGTATTTAATGCAGTTTTACTTTTTCTATATTTAAAATGTACAAAATTCTATTTTTAAAAAATATGGAAAAATTCATTAAAGTCAAAGGCATATTAAACTCTGTTGCTGATGACTTGCTTTTCCTTCCAATATCATTAATAACCTCATAATTCAGCATAGCCCTAGACCACCACCTGCAGCTCATTACAAACCCATTAAAGGAAACCTACTCCATGGCAGGGCTTTTCTTCCAAGAAGCATTGGTGCTGTTAGATACATTCTGTATCATTCTGTAAGTTTTTTGTCAAGTTTCAGAAGACTAATTTTGCAAAAAAATATCTCCACTAAATTTTTCTTAAGTGTACTGGCTATCGATGAACATGCAACTTTTCACCACATATACTTCAATTGGTGCCATAAATTTGTTTATGTAATAGCTGCTTTTGGCATCCATTTTTAAGCTTGACAGAAGATGTTTGAAACCCAGTTATACTCCATCACCTCTGGCTTAGTTAAAACTTTACCTCTCTGTGTGGTTGTTTGCGATATGCCATTTGTTCCTCATCCCACACCCCAAACCCAACACACTCCACAATTGCTGACTACAGTGAAACTCAATGGTCAACATAAGACTCAGTACATAAGTTTCCCCTTCATGTGTGTTTTCTTTATATATCATTTATATATATTTATTTGATTGTATACTAAATATATGCAATCCACAAACCTTCAGGCAGTCTAAGGGATAACACCCATGGACTTTAATAAAGGCATAGTCCCACATGTCCTGTCTGTCTCTCTTCCCACCTGCTGGTTGAGCTCTCGGTCACTTCTAGACTTCCCCTCAGTCTCCCATAAACACCCGTAACCTCTCTGGTACCTGTGAATAACAAATTTCTTCTATTTTATACATTTTGGGTTCACATCCTCGTAATGTCTCATCTGACTCACACACCTGAACATAACATTTCCCTAGTCAGGGCTCTCCTAGAGAGTGTTATCTTGAAGAGTGATATCTAGAACAAATTTTTAAAAATCATAATAGAAATTACAACAATTTGTTATTGTTTATTAATGAGCATACATACATTTGAGAATTGTCAAATAAGGAAGTTAAAAGAGATTTATCAAACAAGGAAAAGAGACTTGGGCCTTGCTATAGCTTACATGTGTTTCCCCAAATTCATGTGTTGGAAACTTAAGACCCAATGCAACAGTGTAGGGAAGTAGGTTTTAGTGGGAGGTGTCTAGGACATGAAGGCAGAGGAGGGCTTTAAGGAGTGGACTCACCTTTCTGCCTTCTGCCATGTGGGAATGCGTGTGCAAGGTGCCTTCTTGGAAGAGGGGAACAGCCTCTCTAGACACCAAAACTGCAAGCGCCTCACCTTACACTTTAGACTTCCCAGCTTGCAGAACTGTGAGCCAGTAAATTCCTGTTCATTAGAAATTAGAATCTCAGGTGTTCTGTCATAGCAGCACAAAATGGACTAAGATAGACCTTTTAACTCTTTTTTAATCTGTCTGTGACTTGGTGCTCTTTGCTATTTTATATATTATGATATTAAATTCCCCAACAAACACGTGGTAGATTTGAAACAGAAACATGAGAGGAAAATGTCTTGCTCCTTAGCAAATGTGCTAGTCAAGTAGAAACAGGTGGGGTGACCTACTTTGCATTTTGCATGGATGAAAAGATTTCAAATTTATTTTTCTTGTCTTAGGGATTTGTATTCCCAAAATTGAAAACAGTTTAAAATAGGAAAGGTGTGAGCTTATTAGCACAGTAATACCCTCTAAATTCTCACTCCCTGGTGAAAGTAGAAAAGTGCTAATTAATCAATTGCTCAATTAAGATAGGCTCTTAAGAGCACATTTGTCCTGGGAAAATATAAGCAGCTGATAATCTGCTTTGAGAAAAATGCATCTTACAGGAATTACGTTCAAAGTAGAGTATTTGGGGTACAACCCTCCCGATAAAAATGTATTTATTACTTAGAGATTAACTCTCACTTGAAGTCCTTACTTTTGAGGATGAATGTTCTCCAATGAGACAATATTATACATAGAAAAAATGAACATAAAGTTTATGCTTCTTTATTTACTCATTTTAGTAGTTATTTGTTGGATATCTACACACCTCCATAAGATTTTGTGAGCCTTTGATAATCTACACAAAGTGCTTGGAGATTGTGATGTAAAGGAAAGATAATATTCAGATGAGTGAATGTCATCCAAGCAGTATCTATCTTCAATACTACAAGTGCAGTAGTAGATACAGCCATGTATTTTCCATGACCTTATTAACAAGCAGGGTGCTGTGCTAGAGATGAAAGAGATGGAGATCTTGATCACAGAGGACAAGCTGGGGCATGTGTAGGAAGGGAGGCTGCATAGGTAGCAAAAGCCAGATCATCAGAAGACTTTGTGGGCTATGTGAAGAAATTTAAACTCTATTATGGGAAACCATAAATTGTTTTAAATTATGAATTACTATGATCAGTCCTGGTTTTTAGAATAAGTCTGAGGCCAACGTGGAGGAATAAGAAGAGTAAGACTTAAGACTGAGACAACAGACATATGCAAATCACAGTGAAATCTCAGGAGAAAATCTGGAGACTTAAGTTAGAATACTAGAATTCCCATTAACTAGCCATGTGATCTGATGAATAAATAAACTTCCCTGAATTGTCATTTTCTAATCTAGAAAAGGCTATGATAAGAAGGATCTGTTCCACAGACATGAAGTTCAAGCTCACTGGGCGCCCTTCAGTGTTCTATTTCACAGCTGAATAGGCAGGTTCCTGACACAGCTGGACTCAAGAGGCCCCAGGAATCTGCACATACCCCATGTGCATCCTTCTGCTTTCATACTCGTCCTCTGGTTGATTTTCATGCTTTCTCTGACATTTTGCCTTCCACCTGAATCCTGTTCCCCTTTCTAGCCAGTTGTGAAGAAGCTGGTTAGACTGCATATTGGCTCTTAACGTCAGAATCTCTCTTTTTAATCATCCTCTGTTCCATGATCAGTAACCGCCTCACCAGCCTGCTCTGCCCTGAGGACCAGTCCACTTCTCCAGAGTCCCTATCTTTACCTGTTCTTCTGAACTCCAGGAATAATGAAAACTAAAATAATTTTTAATGTTATATTTTATTAAGGTTATATATGTCAAGAAAAAGAGTAAACAAAAGATATAAATTTTCCTCTGATTTCACTAAAGTGATGCTAATAAATGTCACACAGCTAATATCAGTCAGTTGTCCAAGTGAATTACACAAAATAACATGGCCAAATAACTATTTTTTCCACTTACAGTTTTTGTAGTATTCTTTAGAGCTAGAACGAATTAATTATCTTGCCCTAAAAGTCATACTTGCCATCAGCTTTTCTCTCTTTGATGTTAAGTAAATTAGTGACCAACCAGGCCAGCTATAATGCAATTCATAATCAATAAAATAATTAAGTACTTGTCATGTGTCTGTTATTGCAAGTAAATATTCTATCCCCCCTCCTGGTGTTTTCTTCCAAAGACAAGGAGCTCAATTAGCATAACACTCCTGGGTTTTCTCTCCCTTTTTGCTTGTTGTACTCTCGGTCCTGAAGCACATTAGTGGTATACCTACATCGAAGTTGGCAAGAATTTCAAATACATGGCTTTTAAGACTAATGATCCAGTGTTGTGTGTATATGAAATATGAACTAAATGTGTCAAATAGAGATCAAAACCAAGTAGAAAAGCAAAGAGAAGTAAATAGGTACTGGCTCAGCAGGAATATGATGCCCTGGCAAATATCAATTCACACCCTGGAATTACCGTGAATGTCTCCAGTGATGCCACATGTGCTCCTGACATGAGGCAAGAAGTTCCTCTGACTGGGCCAGGTGACGGGAAAGATCACAGACCACTATGGCAAGTTCAGCTATGTCTTTTGAAATCCTAATATGTGTTCAGCATTATGCTATTGATGAGGACCAAAGAAGATTGTTCATTCATGTTTTTAAATACTACTGAGAAGAAAAAAAAGGTTGAAATCCTGGTAAGTTTTTTTCTTTTTTTTTTTTTTAAATTTTTCACTTTCTCTTTTATGTAGGATATTGTAAATAGTATAACACAATCACATCTACACATCTAAAGCGAAAAAGATGTTTAGCATAGTGCTGACTATGGCAAAGAGTAGAGAGGGACATAGGTACCTAGCAAGGAGCAATCCCTTGTATCTGTAAACGAAAAAGACATATATTTTATAAGTTAACACACATTTCTTCCTAATAATTTTGTAATATTTTTACTAGCTTTTCATCACATATTTAAAATACTCATCTTTACTTTCCAATCTAAAATGAACTCTAATCTTTGATTTCCAAGATAATTCAACAAAAACAACACATACACTGACACAAAAACAACACATACACTGAAGATAAACTATCTGGTGAGATATACACTTACGTATTTATATAAAGAATCTAGGAAATAAAATGACATAAAGATGACATATGAAATAATTTGATGAATATCAAAGGTAATATTGAAAAAGTAAATGGTAAGCAACAATTGTGGTAAGTTGGTCAAGTGGAAGCAAATGTACAACTAAATAATTACTAAATGTGATTACAGACTACTAGGGCAGAGAGTAAAAGGTGGATTGGCTACGGATAATGGATGCTATGTGACTAATGACAAAGATCTCTGTTTCTTTAGCTTCTGAGAACAATGTTGGTCCCATAACCTGGATGGAACAGAGCTTGCATATGGACACTAAGTAATGCCAGCTGTGAGGATTAGAGGGCTATAGGGACGCAAACCAAGGAAGATATTACAAATTCCTTGAAAATTTTGTTGGCACAGCTTCCTGCAGTCAGACTGCTCATATAGCATAACTGCCTTAAAAATGTTTAAAGTTCCATCATAAAAGCCGACACCTTTTGTTGATAAGATAGGTTTAATGCAGTGAGTCTCACACTTGGCTAAACATTAGAATCACCTGGGGAGCTTTAACAAAATACCAAGGTTCAGATCCCAAGAGATTATGATTTCATTGGTCAGAGATGGGGCCCAGGCATTGGTATTTTTAAGCTGCCCTAGAGATTTGAATGTACAGTCAAAATTGACAAGTCTCGGATTCCTGGTTAATAGCTCAGAATATAGAGTCATACTGATTGGGTTAAATATGTCCCTGCTCAGCCTTTTCCTAGCTGCATAACCTTGGAAAAGTTATTTTACATAGTATTACTCTGTATTTATCTCTTTCTCTCTGCAGTGTGGATAAAACAGCACCTATCTAAGGACTGATCTAAATTTTGTGGAGTCAGAATCTATTGCAATTTTGAAAGCTCTCTTTGAGAAACAGAATATGTAACATTAATGTAAACAGGTACAGAGTAAATTTTTCTTTAGAATGATAAAATATCACATTTACCCATTTTTAAAAGCTGACACGTTCAGAAAACTAACATACATCAATTTAAATTAATTACCTAACTGTGTTTTCTAATATTTTTTCTTATTTTTTTGCCTGCATACTCTTTACCTCTTCACATGACAATTATTTTTCATGTCATTTTCTGTAAAGAGTTTAAAAGACTTCATTTTTATAATAGCACAATTCATCAAAAACTATGTTTTATTACTGATAATTTAGTACAGTTTCCTACACCATCACAACTCTTTATTGTCAGTCACAGGTAAATATTGAGGATTGCTGTCATAATTGGGACTACATCTTTCAAAGTTCTGTCATACGGGAGATGTTAAGAGTTGGGAGCATTTCAAGTTTTCAAGTATTGTAACTAATTGTTAAAACTCTTTTAATAAATGAGTCTTTTTAACTTGTTTTCAGAGTTTTAGGTTGTCGTTGTTGATATCAGTACTTCTTGGCAAATCTGAAGTGATTAGCAAAGACCAGTACCACCATGAGTAGTTAAACCCATTTAAGACTGAGAGAAGAGCATGAGCAAAGATCTTGTCTAGCAAAGGCTGGCAGTCGAATTTACAGAGTATAGTGCACAGCCAGGGCAACAATGAGCAGCAAGCTCAGTAAAGCTCAATAAAGTTTTGGAGCCAGAGATGGAGGTGAAAAGTAGTGTCAAATGCTGTCACAGGGCTAAGGATAGAATATCTGCCTTAAAAAAAATCAAATGCCTATGCTATATATAATGGCTGTGCTATATATAAATGCCTATATATATAAATGCCTATTCTATATATAAATATATACATATAGCATATTCCTAGATTTGAATTCATACATATGTATGTATATATACACATAAATATATGTATATATTTATATATAGAATAGGCATTTGATATAGATATATGTATATATACATATATAAATAAATATATATACATATGTACATATGCACATATATTTATATATAGCATAGGCATTTGATATAGATATATATGTGTATATATAAGTTTCTGTGATATCAGTTGTATATCTTTTCTTAATCTCTTATTTATTTGAGTCTTTTCTCTTTTTCCTTAGTCTAGCTAAAGGTTTGTTGATTTTGTTCAGTTTTTAAAACCCAATTATTCATTTCGTTGATCTTCTGAATTGCTTTTTTCAGTCTCCATCTCATTTATTTTTGCTCTGAGCTTTATTATTGCCTTTCTTCTACCAATTTTGGATTTAATTTTTTTTAAATTTTCTTGAGGTGCATGGTTAGGTTGTTTGTTAGAAATCTTTCTTTTTTGATACAAGCATTTATTGCTATGAACTTCCCTCTTAGAGCTGTGCTCCATAGTTTTCGATATGCTTTGTCTCCATTCTCATTCATCTTAAAGAATTTTTAAATTTCTCTTTAAATTTATTCATTGGCCGATTGATAGACTTGGGAGCATGTTTTTTAATTTCCATGTATTTGTAAGGTTTCCAAAGTTTTTCTTGTTGATTTCTAGTTTTATGCTATTGTAGTCTAAAAAAATACTTAATGTAATTCTCTACCTTCTTAAATTTGTTAAGACTTATTTTGTGGCCTCACATTCTCTCTGTCCTGGAGAATGTCCAATGTGCCGTTGAGATGAATGTGTATTCTGCAGCTGTTGGATGAAATGTTCTGTAGATGTCTGTTAGGTTGCATTTGGTATAAAGTGCAGTTTAAGTCCAGTGTTTCTTTTCTTCTTCTTTTTTTTTTCTTGGAAACAGAGTCTTGCGCTGTCACCCAGGTTGGAGTGTGGTGGCATGATCTCGGCTCACTGCAACCTCCGCCTCCTGGGTTCAAGCGATTCTCCTGCCTCAGCCTCCTAAGTAGCTGGGATTACAGGCCTGCACCACCACACCCATCTAATTTTTGTATTTTTAGTAGAGATGAGGTTTCACCATGTTGGTCAGGCTGGTCTCAAACTCCTAACCTTGTGATCTGGCCTCCTCGGACCTCCCAAAGTGCTGGGATTACAGGTGTGAGCCCCTGCTCCCGGCCTCCAATGTTTCTTTGAATTTCTGTCTGGATGATCTGTACATTGTTGAAAGTGGGGTGTTGAAGTTCCCTTCTATCATTGTATTGTAGTCTACCTCTCTCTCTTTAGCTCTATTAATATTTGCCTTATATAATAGGTGCTCCAGTTTGGGTGCATATACACTTACAATTATTATATTCTCTTGTTGAGTTGATTCCTTTATGATTATATAACAATCTTCTTTGTCTCCTTTTACAATTGTTTATTTAAAGTCTATTTTTTCAGGCATATGTTGCTACCCCTGTTTGCTTTTGGTTTCTGCTTGCATGGAGTAACTTTTTCATTCCTTCACTTTCAATTTATGTTTGTCTTTAACAGTAAGCAGTAAGGTGAGTCATATAGTTAGCACTCATTTTTTTTTTTTAATTTGTTTGCTTTTTTAGCCATTCTGTCTTTTAATGAGATAATTTAATCCATTTACCTACAAGGTTATTATTGATAAGTTAGGACTCACTCCTACCTTTTGGTTAATTGTTTTTTGGTGGTTTTGTAGACTTTTTTTTTTTTTTTTCATTTTCTCCTCTCTTGTTTTATCCTCTATGGTTTGGTGGTTTTCTGTGTTGCTAAGTTTTGTTTGTTTTGTTTTTTTCTCTTTCTCATTTGTGTATCTGCTGTAATATTTTTCCTTGTGGTTACTATGTGGCTAACATGAAGATTGTTACGTTATGTTATGAAGTATATACATAGTAGGGAAGTAGGATGATATATCTATATAGTAGGGATGGGGAAAGAGAGACCTTGATCAAAAGGTACAAAGTTTCAGTAATAGTGGAGGAATAAGTTCTAGTCATCTATTATCAGGCATGATGACCACGGTTAATAATAATGTATTATGTATTTCAAAATTGCTAAAAGGATACATTTTTAACATTATCACCACACACAAAAATGATAAATTGGTAAGGTGATGGTTGAATCCAATTGATTGAATCTCTCTACAATGTATACAAAGATCAAAACTTCACATTACATCACACAAATATAAAATTGCTATTTGTAAATTAAAAGCAAATAAATGAATAAATAAATAAATAAAAATTTCAACCCTGGGGATCGAGCACCAAAGGTATGAAAGGTCATATAGCATAAGGGTAAGGTTAACGTCTTGAAACACACAGACTTAAATCTTAACTCTACCACTTACTAGCATGTAAAACCTTGACAGAAATAACCCCACAAAGAGGTAACTGCAAACCACATAAGCCCATCCAATGGAACCCAAATATGCCAACTCAACTTTTCTTTAGCCAGATCCCAAAAATGTATATTGGAGTGGAAACAAGCAACTTTAGTAAATTAGTGTTATTTCATATTCCATATAATGTGTGCGTCTATCAAATTATCTGCCTATGGAGAGAGATAGTTGAGTAAAGTAGTGTATAACATTTTTATTATATAAATATACCCCCAAAAGTTTCTATTTTATTTTAAACATTTTTCACTATTTATTCTCCTAAAGTTTTATTTGCTTAAATTATCAAATAATTTTAAAAATTCTTTTCATTGAAGGAAAGGAATCAACTTGCTTTAGGTTCGCATTATATTGAGTTTATAGAACATATCTATACCCATCACAGGGATTCCACACAGAGAAGAACAATCCTGTGATTCTACAATTTGCACACACATTTACAGTGAGCTTATACTCTGCAGTGTATGTTTTTTGGGCATTCAGTCTATCTATACACAGTTAAACAGGACACAATGGAAAACATCTTACAGTTTAAGTAAGAGTAAAGCAGCACATAGTGGCCAATAAGACTTCTGCCATCATGACTCAAAGGGGAAAATGCATCTTCCTCTGTATGCTTTCTAAAATGGAACATTAGCTGAGGAATGCCAGCTCGGTAGATAGGTATGAAACACAGTGTGAAACCTTTGCTTCATTCTTCTCCTTATGTTCCCATTTTTATATATCGGCTGTTGTTGAGTCAGTGTTTCTCCACATTAACAAAGCAAATGAATAAAATGAGATGTCTCCACTCCTTTCCATAGAAACACATTGAAAACAAATAAATATTAAATATTTTCTTTCACAAATTTACACATATATATTACCATAATATATTTATACGCTTTCAAACTCCCTTGATCCAAGGGAGAAAAAAATAGATTTTTCCTCTTTATTTCTGTAACGTATTCAGTGCCAAGTTTAGCAGCTCATCCAAACCGTAAAGCCACACTTGAAGCCAAAAATGTCATAAGCAATGGGATCAAATTAAGAACACAATGGGAAGCAGGATTTTCAGATGAAATCAGGAAGGTTAAGAGTCCACTGAATTGTTTAAATTTGAAATATCCACTGTCTAATTC
The DNA here is from genome assembly GCF_003255815.1 of Theropithecus gelada. Lineage (NCBI taxonomy): Eukaryota > Metazoa > Chordata > Mammalia > Primates > Cercopithecidae > Theropithecus > Theropithecus gelada. Next base: position 117,540,132 of record NC_037672.1, read on the forward strand.
TCATTTGAGACTTCCTGTATTGGTGATGGGTAGATTATGTTCATTATCAGTATGTTTCAAAGATAATTAACATAACTATCTCCTTCTATACATTTTAAAACAGAAAAATTCTGAATTAGAGTCTTTCCACAAACTTCCAAAGTGCAGAAGTATTGTCATTTTACTTGGCTAATGAGAAAGCAGGTAGAGAGACAAGTAAAGGATTATCAAATTGCAATTTATTAAAAAAAAAAAAAGATGGGGGACTCTCTCATCTATTTTTTTTCCATGTGTGTCCAGATAGCATTCTGTGAACAAAATTCCCTAAAAATAGGAAGAACTTTTCATCATAGGTTTTAGAGGCAATGTGGAAAGGATCAGAAAAATTGTAAAGGGGCAGCTTTCGATGATGTCACTGAAGCTGTTTTATGAATCTTCGCGAGACATTCCAAAAATTAAGATACAGCTATATAAATGCACTAAGAACACATCAGTCGTTCTTTAACTTCATTCTCTTTTTAAGAACCGAGATTGCAAAGAAAATTTTATGCATATAATTGTCTTTTTTAACACAATTGTGAACACATTGAATCATACTTTACACCAAAAAAGCATTATTTCCCCCTATCTCTGAGGCTTTTATTGTCTTTTAAAGCGTATTAACTTTAAATAAGTTTCTTTCCCAGCACCCCAACTGACATACAGAGCATGTTGATGCAAATAGGGATGACAGTAGCAGTCAGATGGAGCTGAAAACAAAACCTCAACTTATTCTGTGTTTTCTTCACTATGTGCACTTGGTTTTTAAACAAAACTATTTAAAATTTAAAAAGAGAACCCAGCAAACAGCATTAGATTGTGAACTCAGAAATTCCTTTATACTTAGTGAGAACTCCAAACAAGCCGAAAAAGTAGCTTATACTGGAAAGAATGATTTCGTTGGGGCATAGAGGGAAACAGTATACATTCCTGCAAATAACCTGTGAGACCCTGGCTTGAACATCAATCTCAAAATGATTTAGAATCTAGAGAAAGTACCCAAAGTATGACTGAGGATGTGACCCCTGCTAAAAATGTCTTCGTAAATTCGATTGCATTTCCAGCCTATTCTAGATCCAACGCTCCCTACAATGTCACGTCAACGTCCTCTTGCCTTTCCTCTGAGCTTTTCCTCCCACTTCTAACAACCTTTCCACTCTCTTGCCCCACCAAAATTCTACCAGTCTTTCATAAAGGCTTTTAAAAATGTTCCCATTTGTTTATAATCATTGTCTCCTTTGAAACCTCATGGTATTTTGCCTCTGCTTACATAGATGTAATGCTTGTTGTAGAGCTAGTGACTATAGATCTATAGATCTGAGGACTCCGCTACCAGATAGGATCCCTGAGGACAAGGTTGAAGCATCATTATATTTGTGCTTTTAAAACCTTGCCCTGTGTGTAGTACGTGCTCAGTAAAGGAACATTTAAGTGAATAAATTTCTTAAAACTACAGTAATTCAACAATGCTGGCAAGCATCTATCTGTTCTATCATTCTGCAGAAGAAATAGGTTTCTCAAAATACTGGCTAGTATGAGTCTACTTACAGCTTATAATAACTCCAGTTTAAAGAAGCAGCTGTGCATAAAAGTAGCAATCAGAAAAGGTAAATAAAGGAAGGAATGAGAGGCAGGAGAATGAAGAAATTGACAAAAGGGAGAGAGAGAACATGCAAAAACTGTTGAATATGTAGGTTAGTCATGTTGAGAAAATAAGTTATAAAGGAAAAAGTAACCACTTCATTTCCAATACTACCCTTTTCTGTCCTGGCTAAACTTTCCCTGTAATTCAGCAAAGTTTTTCCCGAGTATCTGTGCCTCAGGAATCATAACTGTTAAGAGCTTCAGAGATCTGGCTCCCAGTAGATTCAGTATCATGGAATCAGTAGTTCAATTAATGATCAACTAATGTTATTGAGGCTTATCAAGTATGGCAGCTGGCATTCTGAAATTTTACTAATTCAAAACTTTTTAAAAATTTGCCTTAATTCTCCATGTATAATTACAGTGCTAAGATAGAAATGTAATTATGTTATCTCTATCACTAGTGAACTTACAATTTGGGAAAATTAAATCATTAAATATCAAACAGAAATGGTCAAGAAATAGTCAAATGCAAAAGAATTAAATAAACAAAATATATAGTAAATGTGTCTAATTTTGTATGGTAAAAAATGAGATATAATGTAACCCAACTCTCTCTCTCCTGCAGATATGCAGAATGTTACATCGAAGGTCACATAGCCAATGACAGATTCAGAACTAGGCCCAGCTATCCTGAGAGAGTGAGATTATCATGGGCCAGGATGATCAGGGAAGACTTCACAGCAGAAATAACGGTGCATTACAACCTGGAAAGTTGGGTAGGAACCAAGCAGTTTATAAAAGAAGCAATGCAAAACGGGAAGTACAATAACTAGATATACTCAGGGAACAATATCAATAACACGAGGGCCTGAAAAATAGTTTTTGTTTAATACTAGAAAGCGATTAGTTTGGAACGTTTTAAATTTTTCCCATAGAATCAAGAGTTTTTCCAAGAATATATTTGTGTAAATTCTGATCACAAAATTGGCATGATTAAAGTCATGCGTTTTTAAAAAATAAATTGGACTCAACTTTTGGTGGTAGTTAAGAGAAGAAAAGCAAAATAGTTACCAATGATTATAACAATATAGGCAGAGAAGATAAGGATGAGAATATGTACAAATGAATGTTGGAGGGGAATAAGAGCTACAGGAATAATTACTCAGGAAAAATTTGTTGAAATTTAAAAGTATTTGTAAAGGAGAGAGATGTTTCAGTCCAAAATAAATGTAATTAAATCAGGACACACCTTTCTTTCTTCCTTTCTTTCTTTTTCAGTAAATGGAGGAGGAGATAGGTGTGGGGTAAGCATGGATTCTGCTAAGTTTGCAGTGATACACTGGTTCCCAGATGGAAATGCCCTGTAGGCAATTAGAAATGTGTTACTGGAGTTCATGAGAGCGGTCAAGATTAAAGAAATAGATTGGGGAATTATACAAATAGAGGTGATAATTGAAGCCATGAGACTTGATAAGGTTTGTGTAAAAGAGAAAGAAGGGAATTATAGATCCTGTCATTATAGTTTCTTATTAAAAATTCAAGAATTAACTTTAGTTACCCTCAAAGAGACACAGGAAATGAAAGAATCAATTTCTTTTGTATAAGCTGTGGATAAGGTTACTTTTACTAAATTTGACCCAATTTTGCACGCACATCTTCATATATACATATACATACTTATTTTGATACACTATCCCTATGATGACTGCTTTCTACTCTTATCAATACTACTGATTCTTAAATTAGTGCACTTAAATTGAGTACCATACATTATAATTTTTACATTGAAAACATTTAAATTGTTTCATTCTTTTAATGATTGTTAGGTGTTGAAACATACTATAGTGGAGACAATTTAATGTGAGATTAAATTCTAAGGTCAGCATATAAGAAACATAATATAAAAGGCAAAATTGGTGCATCTCTTAAATGGCCCAAAGTGGATAAATTGTGTATGTGAGTGAGTGTGTGTGTGTGTTTATGTGTGTGTGTGTGTTGGGGGGTGTTGTATCGAACACAACATCAGGGTATGTATACTTTACATGATAGGATTAAAATGTGAAAAATATTTTTATACTCTTTCTATTGTTTTGGGGTGAATATTAATGCACTTATTAATTCAAATATTTACTGTATACTTGTGGAAATTACATTCAAAATCAGGGAGAAAGACAAATGAAATAATTGATATATGAATATAGCAGATTAAATTATGGTTAGAGTTAGAGAGAAATTTGCATGGGGAAAAGAAATGAGGAAGCATTGCTAGGACTGCATTTCTAAATAACATTATCAGGGGATATTCTACTAAAAGGGCAGTATTAAAGAAAGAACTGAAGGACCTGAGAGAGTGGATCATCAATCTCTAGGGAAAGAGTGTTCCTTTAGACTGTCATAAACCATGCCTTTTCTCAGAGTAAGAAGGGGCCTCTGAGGTTTTCAGGCAAAGGTATGATAGGATTTGACTTGCACTGTGCAGGGTCTCTCCAGGGCTGTGTTGAGAAGTGTTAACTATGTATTGGTGTGCCTCCACTGTACCAAACAAAGGTGAAAATATTTCTTAAAAGTTGTAAAAGAAGAAAGAAGAGGAGACCGAGGAAGAGAGGGAGGTGAAAGAGGGGAATGTAGAGGAGAGGGAAAAGAAGGAGGGAAGGTTGGAATAGGAGGAGAAGGAAAGGAATCTGGAAGAGGAAAGGAAGAATAACTTTGCCGTGAGAAAAGAAAATGCTGCCTAGGACATTAAAGCATCATATCCTTTGAATACAAGAAGTTAGTTGGAACACTTTCTTTATCCCTAGAAGTGTGTGATGAACAGAAATACAAAAGACCTTTTAGTATGATATTTTCTAATGAGATTAGGACTAAAGCTGGGCTTGGAGACTCTAATATGCAGAGGCAGAATTGAGTGTTTGATTGTAAAGTCTGTTTAACAACAGTAATTTGGCAAACCATCTTTTCTGTGAAGAAACTCAGCAAACTGGCATCATCATTAAGTGCAGTCATATGTGAATGTGTATAGCTGAATAAGCACAAGTAACATGCATCTGGGTCGCTTCAAACAAAAACCATCAGTTTTATTTTAGAGGAAAGTCAGAGTAAACAATTGCCATATAGCAATTTAATTACGCAAAGCCATCGTGGTGAGTTGTTCAAAGTGGAGAAACAACAGACCTGTGTCTCTTCATATGGAAAAATTGAACAGAGTTGGACTAAACCAAGTCGTCGTGCTTTTTAAATTAGTTTTCCTTCTATGCCAGTTTTAATTTTAGCATTATTTGGATGCATGTGTGTCTCATTGATGCTCTTGAAGCAGTCAAAATACTGTTGTGTTCTTCTATAATGGGACTCCTGCTTGGTGAACTACCATGCATTCTTTAATTGATGTGAAGTTAACATAACATAAAATGAATGACACATTTTTGTCCTATTTCATTTAGGTAATATTTGAATCATTCTGACATGCAAAAAGTAACTGTTTCTTTTTTTAAAAAAATCTTGTATCCTGTGGAAAACATTTAGTGTTCCCAAAAGAATAGAATATCATGAAATAAAGCAGAAATTATTCCATCAAGTATTTTTGTGAACTTTTCTAAAAATCATGTTTCATTGTTAAAAAATATAATATATAGTGGATCCATATAAGCCCTGTATGATGCACTAGTATTATAGTTAATTTGAATTATAAATTCGTAAAACCTTAGAAGTCAATAGAAACTTAAAGCCCAACCCCATACCTAAAGTCATATGGGTAACGCCGCATATACATCTGTACACATATTTACAGAGTGTGGTATAGGTTGTTAAATTGCCAAATCAATGATATTTGGAGACATTACAAGATGGGCATATTTATTTCATTCATTCAGTGTACACTATTTATTGTATGCCTTCTGTGTTTCAGCACTATGTGGGTGCAGATGATGCAGAGATAAATAAGATATAACCTTGGGTCCTTCTAGATGAGCCTTTTAACAGCTTAAAGAATAACATGCATTAAAATATTTAGGCATTGATTATCTTCTTGGACGTGGAAATAATAATTTCTTTTAGAAACAGCATTTCCCCCCACCAAACATGTTTCCTAACTATGTAAGTAAGAATACAAAATGTCACCAAAAATTTCCAGTAAGAGAACTGTATGTGGTTTGATTTGATCATATTTTTGGTAATAAATACGAAAAAATTAAAAGTCATGGATTTTTAAAATGTAAAGTCACACTCAAGTCTAGAGTTTGGAGAACTTTTTCAAAAGTAAGAAATAAATATTTGGGAGAGTCCAGTGTATTTGTTAAATTATTTACTGAAGTAACATTCTTGTCCTTTGCCTCACCTAGATACATGCAGAATGATGGACCTTCCCAGACATCCCTTTCTCACTTTTCTAATTGTGTACTGCAAACAACTGCTGGGTGAATTTTCTATGAATATCATTCTCTCATGTTACTCCCATGCTCGAAATCCTCCAATGTTTACTTACTACTGACAAACTAAACTCCTTCGAAATCTGGCTCCAACCAAATTTATAACCTCACTTCACTCCTTTCCCAAACCTACTAAGGGCTCCAACCAAGCAGCTTTTCCAGTTGTTCTGTAGACAAAGACATTTGTTCTTGATTCTTACTCTACCCAGGGAAGATCAGAGAGATGTTGTGTTAGTATGTGCCAATGCATCAAAGAAAGAAATGCTTAAATGACTAGTGTTTACTTTTAATTTGTTGCTATGGAAATGAGAGGTGATGCCCTTCAATATTTATGTTCTAAGTCAATGTTGCATGAAAATAATCATTCAATTAATAACAACATAGTTTTATGAACAGGAACAAAACCATAACAATGAAGAAGATAATCTCCACAGTTAAAATAAAAATTTATCTTTAACAGTGACAGTAACTGAACACAAGATTGTAGAAGATAAACAAAGGGAAGCTTGATTCATTCCTGCTAGCTGGGAAGACAAAAGTTGAAATTTGGACATAACATGTAGTGTTTCTCTCCACTATAGAAAAGCCAACTTTCTCCTGGCCTAAAATGTTCATCCCAGCTTTTCTGGCTATTTAGAACCCATCTTTCTACTCTATGCCTATTCTCCACTGTGATGTCCATCCTACTCTGAACTCTGAAAGTGCTTTGTTTCTGGACAAGTCTAGCAGGGTGTCTGCCGTGACCAGCCTTCTCCTCTAGCACAAATACTCCTTCGTACAGCCGTCTGCTCCTACAATCAATGAGTGCACTATGATTCCACTACGTGTGTCAGGTGACCAAAGTCCTGTTTTGCCTGGGGAAAGTTCTAGTTTATGCCTGTTGTCACAATGTACTATCAGTTTAGCATTTGCCCCAGATTTCTAAATTTTTTAACAAAGTATTATTATTAAAGCTGTATTAAAATGAGCCATGATGAGTTTGGGCTTCCACATTACCCATCCAACTTCTGCTAGGTCTTGTTTACCAGGGAACAGTTCTCTCTTAATACATGGTTAAGTCTTTAAGTTGATCATAAATGAATCTCTCATTTTCCAACACTTTTCAAATGCAACATAAGTGTAGTGAACACTTCTAAGAAGGGCATATAAAGCAGTTGCTGATTAAATAAACTAATTTCTGGGAGAAGTATTTAAGGGAGCAGCATACAGCTGTGCCATTACAGATGCAGAAGTGCCATGCTGCCAACCATGGCAGAAATGTGAGAAATGTGAAAATAAGGATAATGGGATTGTGAAATAAGGAGGACAAATGGAGGCTGAATGTACTTCCTTATAGCAAACAAAGCAGTCTGAGCACACAGTAAAATGGAGTTATCATTTATTTATAATATAATCTGCAAAATATTTCTTTACTAGTGTTTGGTTGCTTTTTTGGAGAGGGGGTCATGAAATATCTCAGCAGCAATCTGAGAAAAGGGGGACACCTTTAATAAAGATTACTGAATTTCTATTTTCAAAAAGCTTGATTATGAACACATAACTCACACAAAAACTTATGAACATTTAGCGTCTATCAGGGAAGCATCTCAATATCACTGGCCGCATAAAAACCAAAAGCTATACATCTGCTTAAAAACTCTCAATACCTACTGCAAAAGTTAGAGTTATTTCTAAAACACTGTTTCCAAAGAGTGTTTCCATGCAACATGAGCAGATCAAGTTATATATCATTCACTGGAACACTTTTCTAAAATTATAGATCAAATAATTAGATCAAATGATAGTTTTTCTAAGTTAATTTCACTTATTTTTTTATTCAAAGTTTTCCTGTGCATGTACAAAATGTTAAACAATAACTGTCAATATTTTCTTTTTTTTTTTTTTTTTTTTTTTT